>NW_007727696.1:333039-334008 GCF_000696425.1 Galeopterus variegatus | reverse complement strand
TCACTAAATCCCATATATAGCTTTTTATAAGGTAGTGTTTCTTTGGGAGATGCTTCATAGAAAAAAGCAAAGAATGCTGGAATCACAGAAGTTTGAGAAGCACTACTCATTATATCTCATGTTTGGAAATTCATGGTGCATATTAGTATAATGAAGACTTCTAGAAATCCTACAGAAAAAATAAATCAATATTGCTTAAATTGAAATATTCCAAATTTTTTTGACCATGGACTATTTTACATCTCAGACCTAACAACATTTACAATACCATAATAGGCAGGATATTATTGGTCATGCCATAATAATAAGCAGCCCCAAAATATCAGTGGCTCGCATTATAAACATTTTCACTTATACTACATATCTAATGTGGTTCTGAGGGAAGTTACACCCATTGTATCCACTCAGAGAATCAGGCAGTACTTTCAAAACTTCTTCCAAGAAGTCACACTATTATCTTTCTGCAGATCTCATTGGCCAAGGCGAATAATATTGCCATGCCCAACTTCAATGTCATAAGGAAAGGCTAATTCTACCACGTGTTCCAAAGACAGAGAGCCAAAAATCTTTGGTGAACAGCAGGGCTACCACAAACACACGTTGGAAAATGCTGGGCTGAAGAAACAGCTTTGGTGCCTGTTATTCAATAAGTCAGTGAACATACAAAATAAATGCTCCCTGGCAAATGAATAATCCTTGGGTTCGCCTAGTCTGTCAGCATTGCCAACTTGTCTTCTTGGCTTTACCAGCTGCATAATACAGCCTGTTCCAACAGAGTTGTCCCATCTGTGACTCAAACATTAACCTGATCCCTTTGTTGATGTTGCTTCCTGGCAATTGATGGCCATGATATTAACATAAAGCAGTCATTCACCAGTCTGCCTTGAAAGCTACCAGCATCCCAACGTATCTCCTTTAAACATTTCTGCTTCAGTCCTTATGCCATGGTCTCTATCTTAACCTGTCAGG
>NW_007727696.1:321236-331780 GCF_000696425.1 Galeopterus variegatus | reverse complement strand
CAACACTGAGGGTTGCGATCCATTGCCGGACATGGAAAAAGACAAAAAAAAAAAAAAAAAATTTGATCTTAGATTACTGCTTTGTGTTATTTTACCTTGTAAAAAAGAATACATAGTCTGTGTTTGGCACATTTACTGACATGATATAACTGTATCACTTCTGCTGATTTCATGAGAATTCACATTCATTCCTTCAAAGTTATAAATAGCAAAGCATTGGCATTCTCTTCCCATTAACTACTTACTTTAATCATTTTTTACTCCTCAGAATAAAAAGCTTACAGGCTGAAACTTAAGACCATAGTAATATATTTAGAGATAAATATGATTATTAATATGCCTAGCATCTGCATAATTTACCAGGCCAAAAAGTAATCCTAACCCAGAAAACAGATTCTTTTTTAAACAAGTTTGCTTCTGTTAGGTTAATCAGTCAATCCGCTCTAAATGTGAAGTTTAAATTTCCAAATGTGAGGATTTATATTTCTGGTAATTCATTCTCTTTCTGTTCATATTAAGACAATAATTGTCTCCAGTATATGGCAATAGCCAAGTCCAGCTATCACATTTATTCAGACTGAGCAAGAACTGGGAATTATCTGGTTGATCTTCTCATATAAACCTTTGGGCTGGGATTTACACTCATTGCTCAAATGAAACACACTAGGAATCTCACAGCAGATTTAGATGGCAAAATTCTAAGAAAAATGCTGAATGCTCTTGATCCCAATTTTGGAACTCTGCTCTATTTGTGAAGACCAAAAGAATGAAATTGTGTAGTAAAGACCAGATTATTCACCAAATTGTATCCCATTTCTTCCTGCACACAAAATTATACAATGTATTCAAGCCTTCCTTGGACTTAGATACTGCTGTAGGAGACCAAATGCTAGTCAATGGAATGTAGTCAGAGTGACATATGCCACTTCCAGGCCTGGCCTGTAGATCCTTCCTATACACAACCATCCATTCTCTTTTCCCATCCATTGGCTAAATGGAGAGAACTCTAGAACCTGGAAAAGTTTCGTGCTTAACACCTCTCCATCCTCACACTCATTCTGCCACTTTTCTGACAATCACAGAATAAAATTGACCTGTTTTATCACATCAGGGTATGACTCCTGACTGATATGACTCATTGCACTTGTTTCTGAATGCCGAACTTGTTGAAAGTGATAGCTTTGAAGTTTAAATCTGTTATCAAAACTCTTGCAACATAGCTCAGTTAAGCTAGTTTATGTAGAAAAAGAGTTTATTAAAGGATATTAGGAGACTTATAAAAGCTTCAAGAGGCTTATCAACTTACGTTCAGTCACAATTGCCAAACTGCACACTGAGCCTCACCGGTAGAGGCCCTTCTGGGCACAGACATGTCTGGTTAAACCGTGGACACTGCATACGTGCATATCTCCACTATTACAAGGATCTGCCATCACTGCCTCAGAATGCCTGATATCACTCCTCCATGCTTTGCTGCAACTGCACCTGGTTCTTCATGTTGTTTTCTTCTAAATAAACCAATCTCAGGAAAGTAGCTCTGTTTGGGAAAGCCCACATCCCAGCTGGAGGCTGGGAAATCAAGTTCTGACTTCCACATTGAGTAGGTAGGTCTCATCAGGTTGGAAATTTCCCAAACATAAGAAGTCTGTTCAAAAGATGCTCAGTAATCAAAATATGGCATGTGTCCACTAAAATGGACCCAAAATCATATGAAAGCCAAGATTATGGGAGAATAAAAACAATGCTCCTTTTAAAGGAAGGTGGTTCTGTTGGAAATTTCCCAAACATAAGAAGTCTGTTCAAAAGATGCTCAGTAATCAAAATATGGCATGTGTCCACTAAAATGGACCCAAAGTCATATGAAAGCCAAGATTATGGGAGAATAAAAACAATGCTCCTTTTAAAGGAAGGTGGTTCACAGAGAACAGAGCAGAGGCTCAGGTAAAAACAAAAAAAGCAGTAGCCTCAGGAAAAACAGAGCTGCTACATGATGACTTCTATGTTTTGGTGAAATCTGGTTGTCCTCACTCTGATTGGTTTTCATGTATTTTCATAATGCAATGGCTCTGAAATCCTTAAAAATCAAATTAATAAATACGTGCCACGCAGTGAACATCTTCAAAATGTTGACAAGATTAAATAAATCTGATAGTAAGATGCTCAGAGCTAGTTTAAGTAGAAAAAGAGTTCATTAAAGGATATTAGGAAACTCACAGAAGATTCAGGAAGCTTAAAGGAGGAAGAGACATGGAGAATTGTTTCTAATAGACATCCTAAGTACTCTTACACAGTGTTTGAGAGGATGAGACTTTGACAGACCACACACTTGGTTTGAATCCTGGCTCTACCCATTGACTTATTGCATCACTCTTGTAAATTTCACGAAATTAAATTAATTTCATGGATCATGTCTCATTCACATTTGTGCCAGTTATAGCCTCTTCTTTGGCACAGAACTTAGCAATTAATGACTTTGAATAAATTCTTTCAACTGGTACTAACAAAACATAGATTATATTTATTTAGATTAAATAGAATGTACAAGTGACTACTTAGTAATTGGGAGGGAAATTGCATCTACAGTATTCCAACAATCAAAGGCTACTTGGATGTATCATTTCTAGAAGGGTTGCTTTAAGGAATCAATTTTGTGACATTTTTAATTGCTACACATGCAATTAATGCTACACATGTATCATTTTAAAATGCAACACAATTGGCCTCAAAACACCATGTAATGATTACAATAGTTATATATCACTTTGATTGTGACATTGCCTCTCCTAAATCCAGAAGTTAGTTAACATATAATATTCTCTATCCCTCTCTCTTTTCAATGTTTGTGTCAAAACATCATTTCTTAAGTAGTCATATTGATCATATTGATTAATACTCCTGGTAGAAATGATGAAAAAAATCGATTTGCTCTTGTAAACCTCAGCTATAACTAAAATATCTGGAGTGTCTCTTCCTTGAACTCCATAAGAGCTCTCTTCTCAGACTTCTTCCATTCTTACTGATTACATCTGCAGATGGAAATCAGGTGTGAAAGTCCATTAAGACGCTCACAACAGGGCAAACTTTGACTCTTATTGAACTCTCATGTTCTCTCTTCCTTAATTAAGGCACAAGAACACTTTACCGTGGAGAGAGAATGTCTTAGATTATGGATCTTATTCTTTCTAATGGCATCCATTTCACCCAACTGGGGGATAATACATTTCTTACTTCATCGCTTTGCAAAGAGCCACTTACTCAGTTTTCCAAGGGAAGAATAAAGAGCGTGATTTTACTTATAAAGAGCTCTGTTATCCATGCCACAAAAGAGAAATGGAGTATACAGATGTTCCCCCAAAATTATAACATGTTTTTTCACTAACCATTTTTAAAACCCAAATAAAGAATAGTATTTAAATGAGTTAGCAACATAGAATCTTGTTATAGAGCTGAATAACCCTTAATGTTTGCAGCGCAAAAAAGCAGTTACAGGCACGGGCTTTGGAGTTAGATGGCCTGGATTAAAACTCTGGCTTCAGATTTACTAGCTGTGTGACCTTAGGCAATTTACAAAACTTCTTGTGCCTCACTCAATATTTTCTTTTTTTTATTTTTTTATTTATTTATTTTTTTTTTATTTTGTCAATATACACTGTATATGATTATTAACATATAATAAATTTAAAATCAATAAAATAATAAATATATCAATAACTATAATAGTGCCTTTTTCATAGCCTTGTTGTTAGGGTTAACTGAGATAATGCGGTCTAGCACTTAGCACTCAATACAGATTCATTATTTTATTTTCCATATTGTGAATTTTCATCACATAAAACCATAATATCTTAAAAGAAAACTGAAAGAACTTTCCATAGCCTTTTCTGATCCTTAGCAATTAGATGAATAAGGCTCAAAATTTTTATTTTCTAAAAACCTCATTGAGAATGTGAGATGTGAAAAAAATACATCATTGATTTTTATGGAGGAAAAAAAAAAATGCCAAAATGCAGAGTTGGTCCAGACTGACAGTTTAGTTTAAGACAGGACAGTCTACATGCAGACAGGACAGTCTCTTGGTGGCTGAGGTTGCCAGCTTGTTTCCACTAAAGCATTAACAATACAGGACCATTAAATGAAAATTCAGCCTACAATAGATAGTTTAGACAGGACAGTCTCTTGGTGGCTGAGGTTGCCAGCTTGTTCCCACTAAAGCATTAACAATACAGGACCATTAAATGAAAATTCAGCCTACAATAGATAGTTTAGCTTTTGTTGATTCTCAAAATAATTACTATGAAAAACAACAACAAAACATCATTATCAGTAATATCCATGATAAAGGCTGGATACTAGCACAGAAGTAGATACTTTATAAGCAAAAAGAAGGGCATTAGGAATTTGAAAGCCCAGCAAATGCATATTAGATTGCATTCTGCAAAATATGGCTGCTATCATTTTCAATAAATTTCCAAGGAAACGGACAAGGATGAAAGAATAGTAGAGCTTCTTCCACTCCTTCTGAATTATGCCTTCTGTGTTTTTTATATTTAGATAAAAAAATGCAGTGACAATTATAACAGCTATTGGTTATTGGGTGCTTACCATGTGCCAGGCGTTCTGCTAAGTATCATCTCATTTAATGCCTACGACAAGTCTATAAGGAGATCAATATCAGTTTTCTATTTACAGATGAGAAAACTGAGTATGGAGAGAATGAGTTATGTGTAACAAATAGAGCTAGTGAATGATTCATCAGTACTTTGGCGGATCCAAAGTCAGTCTGTTAATCACTGTGTAAATGATCTCTAAATAAAGACCAAATTAAATGAGCAACACAAATGTTTCCAACTACCTTATCTATCATGGATCTTTGAGTCCAGTGAACATAAAGGGGCTGGTGCCATCTGGGGGAGCAGATGTGTGGATGGACAGACTCCATTCTATTTCATACACCCCTTCCCCATTGCCAGGTGTGCACCTGTGGCTGTAGTTCTTAGGGGCTAGCTTTATCTCTTGATGCCAAAGAAGGATAACAACTTGCTAATGAGGCATATGCCTTACAGATTCTGATGTTAAGTCCTGGGGAACATGGATAGGCCATTAGGTTACACAGAGAAAGTGACCTCTTTTAAAGCTGCTCCTTCTCCTAGGTCTTGAAGCTGATTTGGATTTTACTAATTTCATGTATTTGAAAGGCATTCAACTGAAGAGAGGTAGTATTCCCTACAGGAATAAAACTTCCAGATCAGTCCTGGGACAATATGAGGTTTTTCTGGTCATTATCATTATAATGACAAGGAAATAATAGTCTGATTCTCACTTATAACATAGGGATAGTATCACATTCATATTTCATTTAATCTACAGCACACCTACATTTGGATTTTCACATCTGAAAACTGAGGTGTCTTATAATTGATAGCATCTTCCAATCTGTGCTGGACAGGTGGCAATGGTGAGGTATTTGTCATTACCTGTGTCTGTGCAAACAAAACTTGCAGAATGGGTGGCAATGGAGACAACAGAGCAATTGCTCCTTGAATCCCAAGACACTACACCAGAAGTAATGGGAGGATGAAAGATAAGAGTGCTTATAATGTGACTAGAGATACAAAGCATAAATAAATAAAATGTTATCCATGAGTTTATTATTAATTCATAGTTATTTTCATTGATTTCCAATATTATTTGGGGCAAAGCGAAGTTAAGAATCTTGTTCATGTTTTGCCCCAAGTTAGGCAGAGTTGGAAAATGAATCTATTCCTGTCTTACACTGTTCTTAACCATTCTCACTCCTAAATCTCCAACTGCCCACGGTGGTGAAAGCAGCAGCACAGGCGCAGTGTGAAGAACTCGGGAAAGGAGTGATCTTGTTTGTGCTGCAGAGGAGGATGAAGCAACGTTGTGGAGGATGAAGCGACATTGTGGAGCCTGGAACTTTTCCCACTAGAGAGTCATCCAGAGCACTCTAGAGGTCAAGAGGGTGTGGACAAGGGCACAGTCTTGAAGAAGGATGCTACTTTGTAGGAATTACAAGTAAATAAGTATGGCTGGCAAGGAGGTTTGCCAAGGAGAGGAGTGGGATCTAGAGGTAGAGAAAAGGGAGGAAGAGCCTTGAATCCAGACCATGGTGTTCAGCCTTTATTCTGAAGATAGCTTCTACAGTCTGAATGTTTGTGTCTTCCCCAAATTCATGTGCTGAAACTTAATCAGCAATGTGATAGTGTTAGGTAGTGGGCCCTATTGGAAAGTGATTAAGACATGAAAGCCCCACTTTCAAAAATGGGATTGGTGTTAGACAAAAGGCTGAAAGGAGCATGTTTGCCCCTTCCACCATGTGAGGGCCCATGGATGGCACCATCTATGAAGCAGAGCGAGCGCTCACCAGGCACCAAATCTTTTGGCGCCATGATCTTGGACTTCCTGGCCTCCAGAACTGGGAGTGATACATTTCTGTCATTTACAAATTATCTAGTCTAGAGTATTTTGTTATAGCAGTCCAAACTCACTAAGACAACTGAGCTGTCAATGAAGGTTTCTGTATTTACCTATTTTAAAAAGTTTAATTTGGAGAAGATGGGTTTGTTAGGTGTGGGCAGTTGGGGATAAAGAACAGACCTTTGTGCCTTGTAAATGAAATACAAGGGGAGGGGCTGATAATAATTATTTCTATGTGAGGTCTTGGTTAGGATAAATGCAATAGAGGAGAAGGGATAATATATTACAGAAGCACATATGAATAAGTACCTGTGAAAGTGCTCAGATAAGTTTGGGGGATGTTGGAGTACACAAAACTACCTGATTATTCCAATGCTAGACTTTTCAGATCCTTTAGGGGATATAAATCATAATATTATCCATATGTTGGACATTGAATACTTCTACATTTTTTCCCATGGGGTGTCTATTAATGACTTCTAGTTCAAAGTTTCAATGAGTGTGGTTTGAGAAATGCTAGTTACTTATATAGTAGTTATTGCCTAAGCTGCAGCTCTTTTATTTTTATTACAACCTTGGATTATCAACCTCAGACCTTAAATAAGCATATGTGTATTCAATTTAATATTTTTGACTCCAGAACAGTAGGTGACCAAGTTACTGAGATCAATTTAGATGACACTGTAAGAACGTTTTATGAAAGTAGGTAGTAGGTCATAACTGATGTGAATATATATACCATAAAAGAGAACTATATGTATATGTATGTTTTCCTATATTTGTGTGTGTTTATATGTATTTGTGTGTTTATGTACATATGTATGTGTGTGTATTCCTTACATTCAATTCAATTCTATAAAATTTAGTGGTAGTTATTACTTACATCGGCTTTATTTTTTGAATTGAAACATAATTGATTATACATATTAATGGGGACAGAGTTGACTATAAGTATTTGTGTACAGTATGTGACAACCAAATCAATAATATTAGCATGTTCATCATTACAAATTGTAATTATTCTTTGTATCCCTTACCCAATTACTCCATAAACCCCTCCCCCTTCCCCTTTCCCATATCTAGTAACTACAGGTCTGTTTCAGGTTCAGCATTTTATTTTGTTTTTTCTTTCCTTCTTTCCCTCCCTCCCTACATCCTTTTTTCCTTCTTTCCTTCCCTCTTTCCTTCCTTCTCTACTTCTTTTACTCCCACTATGAGTGAGGACATGCAGTATTTCCCTCTGTGCCTGGCTTAGTTCCCTTAACACAATTTTCTCCAAGCTCATCCATTTTGCTGCAAATGGAAAACATTTCATTCTATTTTAGTGCTGAGTAGTATTCCATTATATGTATACATACCACAATTTCCTTATCTGGTCATCTGTTGATGGACAATTTAGGTTGGTTCCATATGTTGGCTATTGTGAATAGAGCTGTAATGTACACGGGAGTGCAGGTGTCCCTTCAACATGATGATTTCCATTCCTTTGGGTATATTCTCAGAAGTGGCATTGCTCGCTGTACTGTATGGTAGTTCTGCCTATAGTTGTTTAAGAAAACTCCAGACTGTTTTCCATAATGGCTATACTAATTTACAGTTTCTCCAACAGTGTAGAAGAATTCCCTTTTCTCCACATTCTTGCCAGCATTTGTATTCTCAGTCTTTTTGATAACAGTCAGACTAGCTGGGATGAGATGATATCTCAAAGTGGTTTTGATTTGCATTTCCCTGATGCTTACTGATGTTGAGCACTTTTTCATGTGGCTATTGGACATTTGTATATCTTCCTTTGAGAAATGCCTATTCAGCTCCTTTGCCCATTTTTTAATGAGTTACTTGGTTTTTTACTGTTAAGTTTTTTGAGTTCCTTGAATAATCTGGATATTCTTTGCCAGTTGTATAGTTTCCAAATATTTTTTTCCAATTCCATAGGTTGTCTTTTCACTCTGTTGATTGTTTCCTTTGCTGTGCAGAAGGTTTTAGTTTGATATGACCCAATTTGTTTATTTTTGTTGTTGTTGGTTGTGCTTTTGGGGTCTAATTCATAAAGTCGTTGCCCAGTTCTATATCCTGAAGTGTTTCCTCTGTTTTCTTCTATGGATTTTATCATTTCAGGTCTTATACTTAAGTCTTTAATACATTTTGAGTTGATTTTGGTATATGGTGAGAGGTATGAGTCTAGTTTCATTCTCCTACACATGGATACCCAGTTTTCCCAGTATCATTTACTGAAGAGGCTATGTTTTCTGCAACATATGTTCTTGGTTCCCTTGTCAAAAATCAGTTGGCTGTAAGTACTTGGGTTGATTTCTGGGTTCTCTATTCTGTTCCATTGGCCCATGTGTCTCTTTTTATGCCTGTATCATGCTTTTCTAGTTACTATAGCTTTGGAGTATAGTTTGAAGTCAGGTAGAGTAATGCCTCTGATTTTTTCCCCCCCCTCAGGATTGCTTTGGCTATTCAGGGTCTTTTGTTGTTCCATATGAATGTTTGCATTGTTTTCTCTATTCCTGTGAAGAATGGCATTGGTATCTTGATGAGGATTGCACTGAATCTGCAGCTTGCTTTGGGTAGTATAGACATTTTCACAATGTTAAATCTTCCAATCAATACCTATACCTGCTTTATGTAGAACATATTAAATAGTAGAACAGTAGAAAGTACTTCACTAACATTTTTTAAAGTCTTTGCTAACTGAGCAAAAGGAATATATTACTTGCCATCAGGATGGGTGGTTTACACTAGCCTGAATTTTACTGTCTGTGACTTTGTCAGCAAAATGCAAACTCGTAATAAGCAAAATTATAAAGGCTGCTGTAGTTATTTGCAGACTCCCTATCCTTCATCATACCTTTAGAAGACAGGTTTTAAATAGCAATATACACTACCTAAAACAAGTTTGCAGCAAGTTTAATTATGGCTATAAAAATCTTTCTCTTTGTCAAAGACAATATTGACCTCTTTTTTAAGTAAACAAAGAGTCAATGACTTATTTACTTTTGTGCACAAGAAGAAAATCAAGCCATTATCAGTCTCCTAAGAAAGGCTATTATTATGAAACTCTCCCTCCCTCTGCGGGAGAGAAAACGAACACACACAACCTGATTTCTCATGTTTCTTCCCAGGCACACGTGTTGGTTCTGGGTGTGCCTGTACTCCTGGAGTCACCTCTGATGGGAATGTTTTCTCCCTTACACCCTCTCTCTCTTGTCGTCTCCTTGCCCTTGTTCTCATGTTGCTTCTCCTGAGAGCCTTCCCTGAAGCAAGTGCAGGGTCCCCAACGAATGAGCTATTAAATGAACTGATCCGGAAAGCTTCATAGCCTCTGCCCCTGCTCCCTGCTGACCACCTGCCTGCCCAAACCCTTTGGTCAGATTGGTTCAAGTCACCAATAAGCACAAGGACAAACAAGGCTTCACTATCATGATCAGTGGCCCCTAAATGTGGCCACATACCTTGCTTAAAGGAAACAAAAACATTTCATGTGGCCTGTGAGGCCCCGCAGAAGCTGCCTCCTACTTAGCTTGACTTCATTGCTACCATCCTCTTCCTGATGCCAGGAACAGGCCACCATTGGTGGTGCCTAAGCCCTCCAGCCATCCCCCTCTGGAAGACTTCCCAATTGCTCCCTCTGCCTGGCATGCTCTCCCCCACATGTTCGTGTGGCTAACTCTACAACAGCCAGGTTTCTTCTTGAATGTCACTTCCTTGGAGCAGTCTTCCTGGGACACCCAAATTAATATAGTGCCACCTTCAAGCCCATCCCTGCTTATTCTCTTATCTTACTTTATGTTTCTTTTTAGCACTTATCAATATCTAAATAATTATCTAATCACTTGTTTATCTTTCCCTCCCATCAGAATATAAACCCTAGGACAGGAATTTGTCTCGTCACAAATGTCTCCCTAGAGATTCTGATTCCGTGGGTCAGCAGTGGGGCCCAGAAATCTGTTTGTCATACAGCACAGGTAATTTTGAAGCAACTTGGTAGAAGAGCATTTGGAAGACACTAATCAATACTAAACTTTCCCTCTAGCCTGAGGTAGTTGTTGTTGGAGGCTTATTTTATTGTTATTTGTTTTGTTAGTTTTTAAAGAAAGAGAAGA
>NW_007727696.1:317775-320213 GCF_000696425.1 Galeopterus variegatus | reverse complement strand
AAGAAAGAGAAGAGTCCATGACTCAATGTTGTGGTGATCTGCCAGAAATCATTTAAACAGTAATAATATTAGCTGCAGAGGAAAAAGGAAAGCAGGGACTCCCTAGAGAGATGGTATCTCCAGGTAGTTGGAAAATGACCACACGTTGAAGAGAGATGCTACTAATTTCCTGAGCCCCCAGATATGAAGTAGTATCCTGGTATTATCATGGTCATATTTTGCCCATTTTCACCTGCTGGCATATGACATTGACGTGCAACATTCCCTTCTTTACCTTCACCCTCTCTGTGTTATCATCACCAATTCCTCTTAAGTGGGTCAGTGGGTTATTTGATGTTCCTGAGGGAAGTGGGATATAATCTTTGATCATAATGTCAACTGCTTGTGTTGGTCTTTTCCGGGTCAGAAGTAGCTCTGGACTGAGACTGGCTCCTGGGTCTCAGGAGTCTCCAGCTCTGACCTGCTGGAGCAACTCGGGGTGGCAACTTGCTGTTAGGCTGACTGGCATCTAGGGCACTCGTTGCACAGACTTTGGCTCAGAGAGAATGTGGGGAGCAGGCCGCTTACTCTCGGTTTAGAAGAAACTTCACGAAGGATCTGCAGGGGATTTTTATAAGAAGGCAAATATGGTCTAACAAAGTAAGTACTAAGACAAAGAAGGGAAATAGTTCCAAGTATAACAAGGCTTGCTGTTTGTATGCGAGATGTAGGAGAAGAGATGGGACACCTAAGGAGAGAAAAGGAAACTCAAGGTGAACAGGGCAGTGAGAAGGAGTGGAGATGGGAATCTAGAATCTGGACGAACCATAAGTGATCAGAAAAGACCCCCAACTATGCCACTATTTTCACTGTGTGCTGTTAGATGTCTGAAATCCCAAAGTCCTTCCTAATGCCTCGCTAGTAACGTTCTACATGAATAAATTAACAGAGAACTGTAACTGCGTGTGTGTCACCGGTAACCTTGGTCAACCACCACATAGTGAGCTGAATGTTTTCCTCATTGCTTAGGCATTTGCATGCTCTGATCTTTGTAAACAGTGGCCACACTGCCCCTTCATCGCCATCTCATTAAGCTGCATATGGTTCAGTCTTCCTCTCCCAATCCACTCCTCCAGCCAGTTAAATCATTTCCCTTGCTCTTTTCTGTTCCTCCAGCCAATTCGTTCATTTCTGGGAAAACTGGCACCACATTATTCTAGCTGTAGACTCACAGTTGTATTTACAATTAATATTTATTGTGTGCTAACTGGGTACTTGGCCCTGCATTAGGCACTGAAATCTAACACCACACACTAGAGTGTTAGCATTAAGAACTAAAACCAGATATTCCTTCTCTTAATCACCAGGTTTTTCCCCGTTCCAATGTTTTTATTATCATCAGTTAGACACTCATGTTGTCTCGGTCTTAAGGAGTTTCCATAGACTCCCCATGTATACAGTCTTGCAGTGTTTTCAGCAAATGCTTTTTGAGCCTGAAAATTCCAAAGCAAAGTAGTAATTACTTTGGCCCTACCTCCCTGCTTATGTGGATGGAGATGTGGGATGGCAAAATACATTTTCTGCATTCATCTGACTCAGTTTCCCCACTGTGACTGAGAACAAACTGACCAGGGGCAGGTTTAAGCAAACACAAATTTATTGATTCAGTTTAGAATTAGGGTGTAACACCCATACAGAATGGCTCCGCTTGCTCATCTCTTGCCCACCCATTTCAGGGAAATAGCTGAATATTCTTTGACGGCAGACACATCCTTTTACAATATTATCAAATACATCATCAACACTTCTTGAAAAAATGGTGTTCACCACCTAGAAGTCTCTGGATTTTTCTCATATCTTTCATATAAACTAAAAGCATTTTTTATCTGTCCAACATATCCACTTGTATGAAAATGTCACAGAGGTGTTTTCAAGAACGGCCTAGAGGGGACCTACTTCACTAGGTCCCATTTCTGTTCTTCATGTCTGTTAGTTTCTGGTCTGTTTCATTTTGAAGAGAAAAAAAGATGAACACATTAAAGGACAGGGAACTTCGGTCAGGCTGACCTATCTTCTGTGGGGGTTTAAAAAAAATAGAAAAGACCAAATTAAATATCCAGTTCTGTTAAAATTGGGGGCGTGAGGTGTCCACTGATTTAAAAAAAAAATTTTTTTTTTTTAATAATGTGTACTATCAAGTTCCTACAGTAAGATATGTGAGAAAAGCTACATTTCTCAGGAAAACAAATTAGAGAAGCCTAGTTTGGGGACAGGGAACCAGGTACACAAGAAGAACGCTTGAACGGAAGGTCCCAACCCACCCTACTCCTTCACCAGCACCCCCCTCTGACCTCTCTCCTCTCTCCAGACACAGGCTCTCACACATTCTTTGTCATCTTTGATTCTTTGCAACTATTTTTTGGCCCATAAAGAGAATATTCACAAAATACAGGAATCTT
>NW_007727696.1:316176-317227 GCF_000696425.1 Galeopterus variegatus | reverse complement strand
TTGATTCTTTGCAACTATTTTTTGGCCCATAAAGAGAATATTCACAAAATACAGGAATCTTTTCTACAAGACAGAATATACATTACTTTAAAAAAATTCTGCGTCTGAAAATAAAAATTAACAGGGTTCATGGGATAGGGGAGGAAGGTTAGGTCTTCAAACTGTAACCAACTTTATAATTAGAGCATGAAAAAACGTCAGAGGGGATAATTCGGACCTCCCAGCCCAGGTGGAGACAGCTACAGTAGATGTTACCAACGTACAAAAGCAAGAGTGAAAATGCCAGTGATTTTTAATTGTAGGAAGACAGGAGATACGGCAGGTGTGAGAGCAGCTCTGCATCAGTGAATCTGCCATCCAGGTGTGTGAGGGGAGCTGAGCAACCTGCTGAGGGCCAGCGCTTCATAAGGTCAGGATGAAGCGTTCTGTAGTGTAACCCAGGTGTAGGCACGCCTTTCTAATTTTCTCAAAATACAGCCTATAGGGCCCCTGCTGTCCACACAGCAGCTCAGCTGTGCAGGCCCAGCTCTCCTCTCCTGTGGAAGGAGAATTCTCACTCTTGTGGCTCCTCCTGCCTGGGAAACATCCCCTGTGAACTAACTTGACTTTGGCATTGTTCTGACATCATTCCCTATTCGCCAGTCGTGGATAAGATAACTCATGTCACAGAGGCATGCTTTGTAGCTGAGTAAACTCTACAGATGTGCTTCAGCACCATGGAGGATGGACACTGGGTGGACAGCCAGGGAATACACTGATAAGGGAGACAGAGAATACAAATTTTTTTAAACTTTTTTATTACACAGTAAAGAATACAACAATACCTGAATCATACTTTAAAGATTCACAGGTTGACAGACCATACATTACAGTCCAACTAAGGAAAAAAAGGATAAACGAGAAACCACAGTTCAGACATAGTAGACTTAAAAGCTCAAGAGTATGCTGACGAAAGCATGATGCCTAGACCCCACCCCCAGTGTTAGTCTACCATTAACTTGTGGTACATGTCTGAATTAAGTATTGCACAACAACTTTAATTTTTCACAAT
>NW_007727696.1:313305-315502 GCF_000696425.1 Galeopterus variegatus | reverse complement strand
CCATTAACTTGTGGTACATGTCTGAATTAAGTATTGCACAACAACTTTAATTTTTCACAATAATGTCGCAGAACCCAAAATAATAAAAAAAAAAAAATTACTTCAAATCTGCATTTCAACAGTCTCCAAACCATTAACTTGTGGTACATGTCTGAATTAAGTATTGCACAACAACTTTAATTTTTCACAATGTCGCAGAACCCAAAATAATAAAAAAAAAAAAAAATACTTCAAATCTGCATTTCAACAGTCTCCAATTTTTTTTTTTTTCCTGTCCCTTGAGGAATTCGGACAACATGGAGTCGCTTTCTTTCCCTAAGTATTCCAGACGTAGGCATGCTTTGCATAAGTAAACCAGCCTTGAAATTTTTAAATCCCCAAGACATGCACCTACACATTAAAAAAAAAAAATTAAAGACAGGTGGCCCTGTCACACACAGTCTCATGACAGAGAAAGAGAGAAAGAGAAAAAGAGTAAGACAGAGATGATAGAGGACGCCCTATTCCTATCAGCGACCACCATTCAATTCTATCCAATGAAGATAACTTTTTTTTAATGTGTTAAACCTACAAATTATACTCTCACATAGCCTGTATATAAGTGACAAGCAAAAAAGGAAAGTAACAAAAGTTTTCTTTTCTTTCTCTTCTTTAGGTTTATGAGGTCTGCATTGTTACCAAGAAGTGATATGGTTTGCAGCTGTATGAGCTTAACTTTTGGTATCTTGGTTCTTTTGTGCCCATTTGGTTTGACTAGACCAGTTTTTGTTAGCTACTGGTGCAATATACATGCTGTCAGAGGTAGAGTGAAACTTTTTGCCACTGAGGAGAATGTAGCAAAACAGGAGGAGAGGAAGAGGAGGAGGAAGAGGGGAAGGAGGAAGAGGAATCAGAGATAGAGCTCAGAGTTAGGGATTTTTTTTGTATTTGTTTTCACTCAGGGTGCCCTGAATTAAAAAGTAATGAGACGTACTGTACTAATCCTTATTTTACACACTAGTGTTAAGAATAACAGTGCTGTTTCACATACATCACAGCTTCTAGAGATAAAGACTTGTGGGTATGACATACCTCATTTTTGGGATTATTTAACCCTTCATAGCCTAGAACATATAATAGCTCTGTAAGAAAGGACTGTCCAGTGTCACAAGCAGACTAGAAAGCAGAGTGAGGTCAAAGGATTCTGGGAGCACCATGATAAAATATAACCCATTCAGAGCCTGGTTATGTGCTTTCATTTCACTTTAAGCAGGTGTGCTGGCAGATGGACTTCCAACATGCAGATAGATGTATTTATTTGCTCATCAGAACTTTCTACACTAAAAAGCCATTTATAAAAAACATAACACCACCCAAACAAAATTAAAACCAACTTGTATATGAAAATACAGGGAAAAAAATGCTAAAAACAAAAAAAAAAGAAAAAAAGAAAAAAGTTAGATTTAAGAGACTTAAAGCAAACCAATTTACAATTTAGGGCTGCCTTTATGAACATACTTAAAAGCCACTTAAAACTGTATCCAAGGGCTACATTAAACCTTCCCTCCCCCCAAAGCTAATGGATCTTTTTCGATTTTTAAGGAAATGCTTAGTGTACGTGTATGTGGAGAAGTGTCTTCCCAGCCTTGTAAACTTTGGTTGTCTATACAGCCTGCAGCACTGCTGACTTTCCTAAAGCACACAACCACATCCTGGGCTACTGTTTTCAAAACTAACAAGTAGTTCTGGTCTGGACCCTGGACAACGAAGGGTTAATGGATTCACACTATACCTTGCTGAACATGCTTAACCTGCTGATCATTTGGAAAGTAGTATTGGTGCTTTTCAAAATTCCGATTTTGGTCCATCAGATCAGTCTTTGGCTGACTTCCCTTTTTGTAAGAATACTGTATAACCTGGCATTCAGCAGTGTTAAAGCTGTCAGTCTACACCTCAGCATTTGGAGCTCTAATGATTTTTTTTTTTTTTTTGTAAAATTAGAAATACTTAAACGACCTTACAGCAATATGCATGCACTGTCCTTTTTTTTAAAAGTAGAATATCTTGATATTTTATTTTTTTTAAAAAAGTCCCTAATAATGGTTTTTCCAAAAAAAGAAAGAGGAAAATTCCACTACTACTCTATGCTATAGCTAAACTTGGTGAAATGGCTCTAGAATATTTAAAAGAGTTTGCTTAAAAAAAAAAAAAAAAAAAG
>NW_007727696.1:288951-311451 GCF_000696425.1 Galeopterus variegatus | reverse complement strand
TATCCACAATAAGTCATTATGACCCGTTACTGGCCCTCTGTGTCTTACTACCACCTCAAGATACAGTTAGGTTCTCTCTCTTGCTGAAGTACTGAAATAGGATAATTCATCTATAAACAAACAAACAAACAAAAAAAAACAACTTTGAGCATCTGAGGATGAGGAATTGGTTTCATGTTGGTTGTGTTGTCTTTCCTCCTCTGACAGTTCTGAGTTCACGTCTAGCGAGGAGTTGTCTCTATGGTGGAAGGGGTCCCCGGGGTGGTCGACCTCGGAGTGGCTGCTGGTGGTGTGTCCATCGGGCTCCCGGCCCCGCTGTTGGGTGTGACAGAGGAGCTGACAGCGGGCGTGTCTCCTTGCTGCTGGGCCTGCAAGGTCTGTCCACAGATGTGGTGGTGCTTCTCCCAGTCTTTGTGCTGGCAAAATGAGCCACAGTAGCGGGCTGTGTTACAGCCGCTGCAGGTTTCACTTGCTTTCCGGCCGCAATTCCAGCAACTCTAAAAGAGATGGCAGAAGCAAGCAAGATCCCAAATTAACACACTGTCAAGGCAAAAGTCTGATAACTATGCTAGGTGGTGCTGTACCCTTATTTTCAAGAACTGTGCAATCAGAATGAAAATCCAGGTGCATGTGTGTGAACACATACTAACCACATGGAAGATGCAGGTTCTGGTGTAATGATCATCCCAACCTTTCTGCCAACAACTATTCCTTTGCTATTACCTAAGAAAGTGGTTGAAGACCCTGTCACTTTTTACCATGAAATCCTTTTAGGTTTGGCTATCTTTGTATCTAAATTCTCCATTCACCCATGCTAACTAGCAAGTGCTACTGTTTTTTTCTTTTTTCCCCCCTTCTAATACCAATACCATGATGGTCAGACACAAATATATCACTCTGGGCAGAAGATTCTTCCTTCTAAATACCAACAGGAATCACAAAGGAACTACCAGAACCCTATACTGGATTCAAAGAAATATAATGGAGCAGGTAAAGGATGTCACTCCCTGCTTTATCACAGACAGGTGGAAGAGGCAAGGCTCTTTGGCCTCTCCACACATTTAGTTCTTCCCACTGCGGTTACTTAGTACACCTTACGCCCAGATGCTAAGACCGTCTTCAAACAATCCCCCTTACCTCAGCTCCCTGGAGGGCAGGATTCTTGGTTTGCTTTTTCTCTGAAATATCCTAGGCACCCAGAAGAATGCCTGATACATAGCAGGTGCTTAATATTAGTGAAATGAATCAGACTTAGCCTAATGTGGCCTTGAAAAATAAGAAATACTAAAACTGGGTAAATGATACTTCTATTTGCATACGATACTTTCCAGCTGATGGAGCTCCTCTGTGTCTTGGCAACTCTAGGAAGTCAGAAAAGTAGAGGGAACTTGGACTCATCTGTGAGTGAGAACAAAACTCTGACTCCAGTAAGTCTGCAGCCAGTGTAGGGTGGTGTTTTGTGAGGCAAGAGAAAAGCAAAATGAGGTTGCCTCTGAGATTTAAACTTTAAGATGAACCTATCATGAATCAGAGCATGGATATACTAGGACAGAAAAGCACCTGTGGAAGACAGATCCTAGAAAACAAAAGAGAAATGGGAAGGAGACTCACTGTGATAATGCCTTCAGAGGCCCTTTCAGGAGGAGGCGGAATCTCAGAAAGCCAAACTTAATTTCCATGTACGTTTACATGTTTCCAGTTCCTTTGGCAAGACCAATCCCATTGTGAACTGCTATATCAAGTGATCTTAGCATTACGCCACTCAACTTTTTATTCTTTATCTTCATTGGTTTTGATTGTTTTCTTGCAAAGGAAACTTCTGATTACAACCTGGCAATGCTAACCAGCCAATGATATGTGGTTATGCCACAATTAAAATAGATTTTAAAGCCCTGACATATAGCTATTCCAAATCTCCCTGCTGTGTTCTCTACATTTGTTTTGCTTTCAGCACACTGGTTTTGTGGCTCAGGGCAGGCTCATAAGCCTGAATAAAATATCCCTGTGGAACATCAGCTCATCACCCTGATGAGTATAGCTTCACCACTGTGCAGGGTGTGCAAGGGAATTTTTAGCAGTCATACTAGCTTTGCTAACAAATAGAATGCCTCATAGAAGCTTTCAAACCTTTAAACTCAAGGACTCTGGTTTAAAACTTTTAGAGTTCAGCTCTATGTTCTTATTTCTTTACCATTCAGAAAATATGACCCAACAAAGAAAAACAAAACATCTCGAACTCTGGCCAGTGGGTGGTGTTTTAAGTGAACATAGCCGAGGAAATCTAGAAACCTGGTTGATATGTCAATGTCATAAGTAAAAATAAAATTAAAACGAATAATCAGTACTAAAACCAAGGTTGTTTCTACTGCAACGTAAGAAAATACCTCAAAAAATGTGAACCTCTCGATCAGAGGCTTTGTGACCATAACTACAAGCTCTTCTAAAAATTAATTTAATTGCACTGCATGTATAATGCTTCCACAAAGACGTCAATAAATGTGGTTCTGGCCCACCCTTCAAAGCAGTGAGGTATGACACTCAGCACTCAGAGTGAGATTTAAGCTTTTAGAATAATGCCAGCTGGATCCTGGAACAAACTCAGCAAATAAGCAATATTCCTAAATTACATCAGAAAATCCCAATTAGAGAACAGAGACCCAAATCCAAAACAATATTTTAAGGAAATTAAACATCTAATCTGAGTCAAGTGGCTTCTTTGGGAAATACCCTGGTGTGAGTCCTATCCGCTTTTTGGCAGAGGCATATTTTGGCAGACACAAGGGTGGTAACTGCCCAATACTCAATGGCTCCTTCAGATTAAAATCAGATGTACACAACATTCTCAATTTAAACTGATTAAACACACAGACTAAACCAGGTAATTACAAATGCATGTGCTGGGGAATGGAAAGAGGAGACAGAATGGGGACTTCTTTTCTAAAGTGTTTTCAAAGATGGGAACAATTTTACAAATAAAAAAGTGGAATTGTGCCAAATACAGAAACAGATGTTTTGGATCATGAAGCTGCTGGGAATTGAGGCTTCTTGCATAGCATTGCCTGGTTCTGATCCAGGATTTAAGGGTTCTGGCTAGTTTTACCTCCAGTTTCATTCTGAACTTGTTTGATCCTATTCATTTACCACCCAACACTGGGAGAAAAACAAACTTCAGCTATAGGAAGGTACAAAGAACAATTTAAATGATCTGGTAGAAAGGAAAAAAAAAACCCTCCATATTTTTATTGCTCTTGACAATGCCTTGCAATAAATGTGTAGGAAACTTCCAAAGTGCATATTCCTTTTTAAGAGCTCATTAGGAAACTGAAAAATCCATTTCTATTATTATATTTCTCTTGGATGGTCCTACGGAATTTCCTGTTGGCTAATCTGTACCTGCAAGACTGATGCCTGACACTTGCCTCTGAACAGTCACAATTCTGGGAACAGTGGAAGGTGTAGGATCCTGTGAGTACTCTAATTTGGATTAAGTTTCTAAACTTTCTTCTGTTCACAAAGGTAGAAACTGCAAATTGTGTCTAACACCCAGAAGTATATCCATAAAGGCAGAGATAAAGGCAGTCAAAGGCTTAATCTAAGTTTACATTTTTCAATGTGTGCTTTTTATGTTCAGGCTACTATTTTCTGATAGTTGTTTTATTTATTTGTTTGATTTTGCTTATTTCTTCCTCTCAGGAGTGATACTAGTGACTGAAATGACCACAATAGTGTAGTAGGTTCACAAATACCATTTCATAACAAATTTCATTTCTAAAGCTCATAGCACTTTATAGTTCTCCCTTACTTGTGGTAATACTGTTCCCTTTTTGGCACAAAGAATATTTTCTTCCCCATCTGAAAAATGAGAACAAGACAACTGACTAAAGTCAGGCTGTGACTCCGATGAAGAATTTGAGGCTGAACACAAACCTCCCTTTGGCTAAATATACCAAATAAAAGGCTATATATGTAAATAGAGATGATAGATTAAAGGTTTCAAATGCCAAAGCTGCATATCACAGATTTTTGATACTTCGTTTCCTATCAGCAATTTTCTTTGTCCCTAAGAAAAAAGTTATTTCCTTTATCTTGTTACTTTAGATACACCAGAGAATGGCCTTTCTGTCCTGCTGGCAAAATATATCCCTTCAGGTTCTTACTGTTGAAAAATCTGTTTCTCAGAGACAAAATGTTTTCTTCTGAATTACTTTAAGTCTCTCCAGGTCTTACACACCTATAATACTGCAGAAATCCTTGCACAAAATTGATGTTCATTAAATTTAAGTGGAATAATTGTAAGTAGTAATGAGAACTCTTAAAACATTAAAAAGAAACTCTACAGAGGGCAACACATTGACTTAAATTCACACTAAAATCACATCTTATACTTGCATTGCACTTGACAGTTTAAAACTTTCCCATACATTTTGCAGCTTAGGAAACTGAGGCCCCAAGAACAAATAACTTCCACAGTAAAAAAAACTTGTCAAAAGTTACAAATACATGAAATTACATAGCTACATTTTGATTCGCCCAGGTGTTTGGACTGCAGATAAAATACTCTTCCAAAATGCCACCCATGTCAAGTCCAGATCTTTTCTTAGATCCTGCTGTGGCAGGAACAGGTTAGAAGGGCACTTCCCTCCTGAAAGTGGACAGAGGTTGGACCAGGAAGTTGGAAGTACCAAAGACAAGGTGTCATGGTATGCAATGGAAATGGCTTCAGAGGTAGGCCAACCTGTGTTTCATTTCCAATTTCATCACTTAGTGGCTTCAGAACTACAAGCAAGTTACTTAGCCTGTGGGAGCAACAGCAGCTGTAACGCAGGAACAATACCTGCAGGGTTACTCATGATTGTACTGGTGCTGAGCATAGCGCCTAATGTTCAGCAGGCACTGAGTGAATGGCACATACTCACACCACCTCCTCCTGTTGACACTGGCTGCAAGAACGCAAGAGCAGATACAATCCTTGCTCCAGACCCAGCACCTGACAACTCTTAGAATTAGTGAGTGCCCGGTCCTTCCGAAATTAAGTGCCTTCACCCACAGGCACTGACAGCTACAGGAAAAGATCAATAGTCACGTCACTTACACTTCATTAGCGACCAATTACTTTTTTCCCATCCTCACTGTCCTCAGACTTTCTGAAGATTCACAACTACTGATCCCTTCCCCATTCCTCCTTTTTAAATGCTCCTTGTTGACATTCCCTCTAATTTTGGTTTCCGAGATATTATTTTCTCTAACACCATAACTACCTTTTCTGTTCATTCATTTCCCACTAAATATTTGGAAGGGAGTGGGGGGAGCTGCCATAAAGAAATATCCTTTCCTCCCTACGCTCTCTCTTGTCAGATCTGGTGGTTTCAACTATCAGCCGTAAGAAACGGCTCTCCAACCTGTTTCTCCACCCTCACCTCCTTCCTGGGCTGTGCTCTCATGCTTTCCACTGCCTGTTCTGTATGCAGCACCATTTACGTGCTCCTCTAAAGCAGTATTCCCCAAGCCCAACTCTGGTGCTGTCCATTTTGTCATCGGCATAACTCAGGACCAAGACTTTGCCATTTTACTGCAACCTCCTTGTTCTTTAGCCCCTGCAACCTCTCAGTGCCAAACCCCACAAGCTTCACTTCTGTGGTCTCCACTTTCCTTTCCAATCTCTCAGTCACTACTCAAATTCCCTTGCTGCTCTTCCTATTTAGAGCCATTTCTTAACTGGTTTTCCTTCTCTCCCTTTCCTCCTTACACAGATATATGGCTCATTTGTAAGACGACGTTTTTATGAAGTACTTCTACTCATCTCAACCACCTCTCAACCAGCTTGCAAACAAGGCCCCATCAACATTATCCCAATTTTGCAGATGAGAAAACCAAAGGTCCAAGGTGAGAATCTCAAAATCTTTCCAAGCTCACTGTTCTGTCCACCACACCATGGAGATCTACAGAATCAATAGCTGACATTTTAATACATAAAACAAAAAAAAATCTTACTGTTACACAGCATCATAGCTCATGCTCTGAGAGCTCCAATTTCTTGTGGTAATCAATCGGTCTGATCAGATTGTGAGGCCCATGCTGTGAGGGTCCTGTCTGGTAACCACATTCTATTCAGAGTCTACACAGGTGGCATTTCTACAGTTTGGGCTACACTGCACAGATTCCTCTGCCATTGATTCCACTAATTCTAGAAGGAGTGCTGAAGGTAAATCTCTGAGTGATGTGCTCACACTATCAGGGCTTAGCAGGTTCCAGAAATATAAAATGTAAAGATCTGATCAGTGTTTCTGCCTAAATGCCACAAATCTGCCCAGCTTTGATATAACTGTGCAGTTCTGCACTTATATAAGAATAATGAATAAAGGCTGTTTTAATCTGGGGAAAAAATATCACTTTGGCGGCTTAAAGCTCAAAACTATTGGAACAGTACAATTATTTATTTTCTTTTTTTTATGTTTATTTCCAGTTACTTGCTTCAATCACCTAAGCTAGAACAAGTTGTGGATCCAAAGAAGAGCTGTTGAAGTTTCTTTGGAAATAGCTCCAATCTGACAGTGTTCACTGAAAAAAAACCATATATGTTCACAGATAAGAAATGGAAATGAACATGGACAAAATAAAACAGTTTAAGAAGACTGAATTGAGTTTCTTTTTTGATTTACACTAATGCTGGCATTACATTCTTAGTGAAATATATAATACACAGTAAAAAGTACAGAAAGTATCACATTGCTTAGGTGTCTGCCCCAAGTTTGGTGTCATTCTAACTATCAGTAATAACAATTATTTGCCTATAAACCTATTATGAATTAAATTTGTCCCCCCAAAGTTTAATGTGCTGGAAGCTTGGTCCCCACTGTGACTGTTAAGAGGGTGGGAAATCCTATTCTGGTAATTGAAAGGTGAGGCCTTGAAAAGGTGATTGCATTGTAGGACCACGCAGTAGTGAATAGATTAATAATGCTGGTCAGGGGCGTGGTTGTGAGGGCTTTAAAAGGGAAGCGGGAAGAGTGTGTCCCTCTCTCTGCTCAGCCAATTCCTGTCATGTGAGACCCCTGCGTTGTTGTAAAGCCACCACCAAGAACCTCACCAGCTGTGTTTCCTGGACTTTGGACTTCCCAGCCTCAGAAACTGTAGGCAATAAATTTCGTGTTTTTAATAAATCACCCAGTTCCGTGTATTTTGTTATAAGCAACAGACATGGAGTAATACAAAACCCAAGCAAAGTTAGAAAACTAGGTAGAAATAAACTGAAGGAAGTCCAATGAAGAAATAGACTAATACTCCATCAGGAAAAAAATATATATATATCACTATTGCCATGTGGCTATTAAAGAAGGTGGCCTGAGAGCCAGGCAACCTGGACTGAGGACGAGCTCACACTTACAGACTGAGATGCTCAGCAAGTGGCTTAACACCTCCAGACTCAGTTTTGTTTTGTGTTTTTTTTTACCTGCAAAATGAAGAAAACACTATCTACTCTTCAGAGGTGATCTGTGAAGAAAATGAGCTAACATACAGAGGGACTTTGTACCACTCCTGGTAGAGGGTTAAACACTCATTGTCGCCCTTCTACTTCATCTCAGGCAAAACAAACTATGCAGCCCCCAATAACTCTACTGACCATGAATTCCCATATGCCTAGGATGGCCTGGTTTACCAGACTGACCTATTCCAGAAAGAGCACCTTAGTTTACCCTGAAAGGTGCCCCAGTTTGGATGACAAATTCTACAGCCCTCCGCCCTTCATGAATAATACCTATGAGTTATTTATTCCTGCCTCTGTACTTTCTTCCTGCTGGAATCTGAAATTAACAGTTTTCAATTCTTCTCTTCTCCTCCTGAAACTTTTCTTTTTACTGCCAACCTTTCAGAACCAATGGTTTTTCTAAGCAGAATGGGTATCATTAGCTCCATTTTGCACATGTGAAAACTGAGGTAGAAAGAGGAAGGCTAAATTAGAAATCACAGAGAGAAGAATTTAGAGATATCTGTACTTAATACAAGCAGCTCAGAAGCCGCCTATCAACAGCCAAGCCAGGCCTAGAACTCTCTGGTCTTCTCATCCTGAAGCCCAGGTGCTTTCTTAAAGTCCCTATGAAGAGGAGAGATAGAATAGGAAGTGGCTTCAAATAAGAAGGAAAGGGAGGAAAGAATGTTTCAGTCAGTAAAGTTTAGTATGTATTGTGATAAAGGAGTAGGAAATATGAGCAGATAATGATGCCTTGTATTATAGTTCTCAAAACAACTACAAATTAAAATGTTGATGTAAAAAACCTTTTTTAAAAACAACTATGTAAGGTAAGTGAACAAGACCTCATTCCTTAAGAAGAAATGGAAGCTAACAGGAATAAAGTAAATCACCCAAGAGTCCCTGAGATGGTAGCTGAGCTGGGACCAGAATTCAGGTCTTCTGGGTCCTCCCGTTGGGTTCTTTCTGCCACACCCAATTTCCTCTGAGCTGTGATAGAAAAAGATGATCCTATAATCTACTGGATATTGCCTCTAAGTGGTGCGACCATATAACTTATCGTCCAAACCAAGACACTTGGAGAGTGAATTGGGACACTATTAATAATTACATGGGGACAACAGGTGTAGACTGGGGCTGTCCCACTTAAGCTGGGATGAATGATCGCCCTGCACCCTACTTTACAGTACACTGTCCTGGTTTTCACATTGGATAGGATGAACTATTTAAGCTTCTGTGCTCTGGTTACTCTTTCTAGTCCACAGAGAAGATTTGTCTATCTAGTTGGATTAAATAATTGATTTGAGCTTTTAAGTGTTTTAACTAGCATTCTTTATGCACAAAAAGTGAGCAAAGGTTAGCTTCCACATTACCCCACACACACCCTGGGTAGATGAAAGCCAGCAAGTTTTTGAAGGTGGTTCAAGTAAGATCACCTGATGTGTATATTCCAAACCCTGTATGTCCATGATTTCCTCTTCTTTCTTGATAGTTAATCAATCTCCATGTTTTGCCTATTCTATGCATGTGTATCCAACCACCACATCCAATCTTCCCCACTCTCAGCACCCCTACCAACTATCCTCATCCCACCATCTCCCTCCTGAAATGCAACGGTCCCTCCTTCATTGCCTCTGGTCTCCTGCCATGCTGCAGTCTGAGTGATCCTTCCCAAAACCCTTATCAGCCCCAAACCAGGGAAGAAGAGGGAAGACAGGCAGTTGGATAGGCATGGAGGACAGCTGCTGACCAGTTCCTGATTATCATTAAGTATCAGATAAACTTTTTCCCAGAAGCTTGCACACTAAACTTCATTATGACTTTATGACTCTTATAATTTAGTTATTTGGCCCCTCCAGTGAATTACAGTCAACATGAAGCAGGGACCACTGTATCCTCAGTGCTAGCCCAGTCCCTTATAGAGAATAGCAGCTCAATCATTTGTTCTTGAAAGAATAAATGAATAAATGAATGTGATAATTTATAGTTACATGTATCAAATAACAAACTGCCCTAGGCAGGTCACAAAATATATTTCAAAGAATGCCTATTAATTTCTAAACACAGTTTAAAAAATTAATTTAGGAATTTTAAAAATTTTTTTAAATTTATCAATATACAATGTAGGTGATTTTCGTGTCCCTTTACCAATTGCTCCTTTCCCCCCCTCCCTCTCCCCCTGGAATCAACACAATTAATTTAGGGTTTGTTAATAGGTTACCCTTTCCTTTTTTTCAAGTCCTCAAACTTTTACAGTATGTGTGTATAGACTTATGTGCAAATCCAGAGTAGTCTCAGCTTTATTTGAATAAAATATTTCTTCCATCTTTGGCTCTCCTAGTCTCAGGAAGTTATCTACTTTACTTTTGGAGAAGAGAGTCTTAATCCTTTAAGAAACTGACTCTTCCCCAAGTCTCAAAAGTGGTCTTGCAGTTTAAAGAGAAGAAAGGTAAGAAACCAGACTTAAGCTGCCTTTCTTTATCTGCATCCAAAAATTAACTTAACGATCTTTATAAAAAGATCCTTATGAAACAATATACATACTGACAGCATGCTGTGAGTTCCAGTTTAGACTGCAATTTCCCACCAGTGTAACTTTAGCCCGGTAAGTTTCCTTACCTGTAACAGGACAAATGATCATGTCTCAAGGTTCTAGACACTATAGAAGATACTTTCACTCATCTTCATATCATGATAAGACAAAAGCTTTTAGAGATTCAGCGGCTTTCTCAACTTTAGCCCGGTAAGTTTCCTTACCTGTAACAGGACAAATGATCATGTCTCAAGGTTCTAGCCACTATAGAAGATACTTTCACTCATCTTCATATCATGATAAGACAAAAGCTTTTAGAGATTCAGCGGCTTTCTCTAAAACTCAGAATTGTAAGAGCTGGAACCAGGAATTAAATTTGGCCCTTTGAATTCCAAACTTTTTCTCCTAGCATAGTCTGCTTTACACTTCTTGGGAAAGTGTCACCAAAGACAAGGGTAGTGCTATATTTAAGATCGGTTCCCTTAGGAGACCCAAAAAGGAAAAAAACAATTACTACAAAAGATCATTCATACATAGGTTATTTAATTATATCTACTAGTTATTACAGCTATTTAATATGCCACATTTTTATAATGCAAAATATAGGTGTCAAGATCATATGTTTCTGGATAGGTTTTAGGAATAAAAACACAAAGTTTATAGATACTGAAGGAATACAGCATTTTATTGCCTGAATACAAAGACTTAATTCACAGTTTCTTCCTAGACACCTCTTTAGAATTTAGTGACCTACAAAATTCTCTTAACATACATAACAGCTCTAAAATGTTCATGTGAAAGTGAAAACATTTTAATAATAAGTGTGCCTCACAATGTTACCAACTTGTACACATCCTCTTCAGAAGATAGTAAGATTTTATAATAAAAACATAAAAAACACAAAACAAAGTCATATATTTAAGCCTCAAGCTGCCAATAAAATTGAATTTATGTCCAGATTAATTCAACAATGGAAAAGTCAGCAGTTAAAGGGTAGATAAACTTTCCTTTGTCCCTCTTTTCCTGAGAAACTTTCAAATGTTGAAAATCAATTCCTTTTGTCCCCTTGTTATTCATCTGCTACACATTAAATAGAAACTCTAGGCATCAAGTGATTCCCGCAGCGTCTTTCATCTACAGAAAAGCCTGGTACAAATTAAATACTTACTCTCACTCACAAATTATAGATATATATTGTAGCAGACTATTGATTTATCAGTTCATGCCTTTGAGAGTTCAGCTTAGTGAGACTAGCTAATTGTAGCCTTTCATCTAAAGTTTCTTTGGCGTTGAGGATAACAATGCTATATTAATTAACGTGGAGCATTACTATGTTGCTCTGATTTTAAGCTATATTTTAAAAAGCATTCTGTTAGATATTGTGTTTTAGTTACTTCCCAGATCCTTGAGTCATTTAGGGTATGTGTGTGTGTATGTGAGGGAATTAGCATACTATAATAATGCTAAATAATATTACCTCTGATAGCAATGTTATGCTATGAAATGACCTTCATAGTGGTTATCACAAATAATGTGGAAATACAGACTATGCACAAGATCTCTTAGGAATATTTAGTTGATGCAAACATTGTTTAAGTATTGAACTTTAGGACCAATAGCTAAGGAAGTGATTTTGATCCCAGGCATACAATATGTCTTTGGAGACCAAAGCTTACACAGTGGATTTCTTATTAAATTCTGCTATTAGAAAGAAACCATAAACATATGCGCTCTCTCTCTCTCTCTCTCACACACACACACACACACAGAGCTGGGTTTTGAGTCCGTAAACAGTGCACGGAACTTAGGCAAATTTCACGATAATCTCTTACTAACTAAACATATTAAAAGTCCTTTTTTTGGCAAAGAGTTTTTCTTATAGGTCTTTAATTAAAAATATGATTTTAAAAAATCATCTTCTCATTTCTAAATTTTAAGCTGTTGTCTATCTACATCAAATATATACAATGGTTTTGAATAAACAACTGTTGCAGTAGACAAACATAACTGAATCACCTTGCAGGTTTGTAGTCAGGCCTGACTACAAACCTGTAAGGTGTCAAAGGCTATAGAAAGGGTGCTAAGATTCAACTAATGTACAACAGAAGATTGACAACTAAAGGAAGTAATTTCCATTAAAAAAAATTAACTCTTCTAATTAACAAGGAAAAAAATCCTCCCCTTGAATTAGTTTATCTAATTTTCATCTTTATTCAAAGCAAAATGACAATGATTAATTGAAAATTTAATAAGCAGTAATTATTAACTTGGCAAACCTAGTCCCAATTAACACTCTATTAAAACTAATTATGACATGTTTCATTCAAGTGTTTGCACTTAATTGTTTCACCCACTTAAAAAGCACCTTAATTAAATGTTCTGTTTAATTAAAAACATAGATTCCTAATAAAAATGTTTTACTGTAGATTAAAAATGTAAGAGATGCAAGTACTCATATGGTTTCTTAAATTTCTGTGGTTTATTTCACACATCCATAGTCCATGACTTGAAAATCATCAGAAGCTCTCTACTGGTAGTTAAATGTCATGACTTCTGTAGCCTCTCTGGTTTCCACAGCATTATTTCTGAAGTATATTCATTTACAATTACTGTCTGCTAGTTCTTATAAACTAAAATATAAGGGAAACATCCAGACTGGAAATATTAACTAAAATATGTTAATCTTTTGGTGGCTGCTTTAGGATATGCATTCAAAACTCGGATAGAATCAGAGTATTGCAGACAGACCTAAAAGCATCTTCACCAGGAGGTGAAAAGGTGCCTTTATGACCCTATCATAACCAACTTGGGGCACCAGGGAAGCACTGTCCTTCTAACTATACAGCCAGGGTCTAATTTAGTTTGAATATTCAAGGTGAATTAAAATTCTATCTGCAGGAGGTGAAAAGGTGCCTTTATGACCCTATCATAACCAACTTGGGGCACCAGGGAAGCACCGTCCTTCTAACTATACAGCCAGGGTCTAATTTAGTTTGAATATTCAAGGTGAATTAAAATTCTATCTGAGTGGTAATATAGGACAATAATTTTTGCTTACGATCAAAGCTGTAGCTTGACTAATTGTATATGCAAATCAGGCAATTTATATTTAAATTATGCATTCCTTTTCTAATCCCACAGGCATATACAGATCAGCAAAGAGAATTGGTAGGACATGTGCAAGGTGCTTGAATATTTATTACCAACTGCAAACATTCTCTGATCGTTTGAGAAGAAATATACTGAAAAAAACATTCAGTTGCAATTTTAAAACAATCTCTACGTTAGATTTTTTCCCAGTTCTATAAAAACCCTTTGTAACTTTGGAGTGTGTTTGTTATCTTTGCTGTTGCTTTTTAGAATACTTTCAGAGGAAAACTGATGTGGCCTTCATTTTTTAGCATTTTTAATCTTTAAAAATGTGCATTGTTATTATACTGTATTATTGGAGCAATGTGAAAAGTTTGCATAGGGTCTGTAGATGAAATAACAGTATTGTATCAATGTAATGTCCTGACTTTGGTAGCTGTACTGAAGTTATGAAAGAGAATATCCTTGTTCTTAGGAAACACACTCTGTAACATTTAGTGTAAAGGGACATTACATCTTAAGCTTATTCTCAAATGGGTATACATATATACATACATATACACGTATATATATATATATTTTTTCGGAGAAAGAAAAGGAGGGAAAAAGAGAAAGAGAGAGAAAAAGAGACAGCAAGATACTAAACACAGTAAAATAGGGAAATCTCGGTGAAAGGTATGAAGGAATTTTTTGGACTATTTTTTGCAGGTTTTGTACATTTAAAGTCATTCCAAAAAAAAAAAAAAAAAGGTGCAAAAAAGACTATATAATGTACTTTCAAGCACAGGATATACTTTTTGTAATTATAATTTTCTATGAAAAAGGATGTACTGGTTTATACCACAACAAACTTTGAGAGTTCTGCCCTTTTGGTATTTTTCAAATGCCTTAAACTTTCCTTATCTTTTGCCACAAAGACAATGTATAATACTTTCATTGCAAAGGCACACATATTGGGTTTTTTTGTTTAAAAAAAAAAAAATTGCCTGCAGCCAATTTTAGAATCCTAGGAAAAAAGCTTTCAAATTGTCACAAGCTGAGTGCAGATGTCACATTCTGCCCTTGGTGTTTTCACCATGTTGAATGCCTTGACACTCTGAACACTACAAATGCCTTTTAAGAAGCCTGTGAAGATAAATATTATAAGCAGTTATTGGAGATTTCCAGATGAAACTGTCATCCATACTTTAGGGATTCAACACACTCCTTAAAATTTAGCATCCATCCACAGAAAACTATTCCCAAACTGTTCTTATGAAGCAGATTGTAGATATCACTGTGAGAAGAATAAGAATTTAATCTGCAACACTACCAAGTCATATTTAGATTGAAGACCTAATATAGATGATAGACACATCTAAAATATAATCCAAACATTTCCTTGATAAAGTTTAACCCTTTATAAATATAAATAAATAAAAGATAAAGAGTCTATAGACACAACAGAAACAAATATTGTTCTTTCACTTCTAAGTCCCCAAAACCTAAAGCACATCCAGAATCGGGTTCATAAACCAACAAAACAGTGAAGAAAAATAATGGTAGATTCAATAGATTACAACATGTCAAGTAGGAAAAAGAAGCTGATTAAGTGGAAAATACATAGTGCAGTTGTGAATCTGCTTCCAATTGCTTCTCATTTATGGTAGGGCTTCCTTTGTGCACAGCTATTCAAGTTGACTTTCCAACAAAGGTGGTGTATATTCAGAAAAATCTGCTCTCACTTAATAGCAGTCACACAAAGACTTGAGCAGATAATAGCACAGAAAGAATTTGGAGTACACAAGACCTTACTGTCAATTTTTCTTTATGAACAATCAAGAATTTAACTTAAATACACATAAGTAAGGAAAATGCAACGAAAAACACTCTCCCCTCAACATAAAAAGTCATCTTTCTGCTGTCCAAAATGACAATTCTTTGTACCTCTTATTGAAATAAGTTGTACCAGCAGATTAAAAATGAAAAAAAATGGTCAGAAGGAAGATGTAGCATCTCTTTTTCAGGTAGGTGACACCCAGCATATTTTTAACAGTTTAAGAAGACCACATGACTATTACTGTAAAGCTGAACACTATACAGCTGAACAACATATATATTTTAACCTTAGGCTGACTGGACCTATCTAATTTGCATACTGGACATACAAGAGAACTTTCTGGTTCTTTTTCTAAGCTATTAACCCTAGAATACAATCGGATTTTAAAACTCATTATCACTCTTACAAAGACAGGTATTTCTTAGAAAGTTTATATAAAATACTTGGACAAGATACAAGTGAGCAGAGAGTCAGCAAGTTGCACAGAACTACAAACACAGCTGAGTCAAATCAAAACCCAAAGAGAAATATTTTGTAGAACAAAACAACAAAAACCCTTTCCTCTGATTCTTTGATTAGTGTTGCCAGCCCTATACCCATTTGACTCTTTGCAGAAATAACATTTCCCAATTATGCAACTCAAATAGACAAACTATTTTAACAGCTGGAGTTACAGCAGCTCAAAGCCACAGTATGTTTTTCACGTCATCTTTAACTACTGGAACAGGTTTATGCTTTATCTAAATGAATTGTTTTTTATAAATGTTTTTGTCAGCTGGTGTTACACCAAGATTCTGACAGATTTGAACTTCTGTAAGCCCTATAACAAGTCGACAAGTCATCAGAAGCTTTAAATCTACTACAAGATATAGAGCAATACTCCTTAAAAAGAGAGAGTGTATACGCAAGGTAAAAATAGAAGTATAGCAACTTTGTCATTTAACTTCAAAAGTAATTTAGCTCTGATCACTGAATATTAATTAGCACAAAAGAACAATTTTAAAAGCTGATGGTAACCAAAAAATTCTTTGAGTGCCTAAACAAGTCAACTGGATTTGGATTTTTTTTTTTTTTTAAATGCAGAGGAAAAGGCTGAAGTATGCAGTTTAATTTCTAAGACACTGAATATTTTTTCATCAGAGAAAAGTCACATGTAAGCTAAGATCTCCTTATCTCCTATGCCAAATTAGGGGCCTGAAACCATTATGGCCCCTGAGAAAAAGGGGTTGTATAAGGCAAATATTGCCAACCTCTCAATTCAGTGGCACTAGCAGATGCTACTAAAAACTACTTCATGTTCTAATCAGGCCTGTTTTAAGAATATTAACCAGGATTTTTTTGTTTTGTTTTGTGGGGTTTTTTTGTTTTGTTTTGTTTTTGTTGCTGTTGTTGTTAGCAGTAGAGTCCTTTCCTGTCATTCCTCACATCACTGCATTAACAACTGCACACAGCTGCCAGAACACGAAACTCATGTTTTTAAACAATTCTTACCAGCTTTCTTCCAGATCTCCTCTGGCACATATCCAGATGCAGGCCTGTGAAGGAATTCTCGATGTGCATCTATGAAAAGGATGGAAGGGGGTGGAGAGAGAAGGAGAGCACTGTAAGCACGTTGTGTCATTTCACAAAGCGGAAGCAAGCAATGCCCACTCTCTTGGCTTCTCTACAAAAATGCAATTTTTAAGAGACTGAACACTTCACTTCTAGAAAATACACAAAAATAGCAAGGCCAGTGAGCAGAGACCAAGAAAAACAAAAGGTCATTGGTCTAATTGCCTTGTATGTTCAAAGCTGAAGCAGCTTTATTTCATTATATAATATGATGTTTGGGAACACTGTTCCCAGCTCTCTCTCACTGGGAATTTCTATAGGTATATTTTATTTTGTTAAAGAAAATAAATTGTATGTGGGAGTTTTCCTGTCAAGGGTCAAATTGGGAGTTAAAAAAATCAAATGTTAGGGTAATGTAATTTCCACAGAGCTCACATTCTATCACCATTCAATAAATAGTGAGACCTATTCTATGCCTAACTAGTTCTCACACTTAATTACTTCTTAAAATTCTCACTGAGCATTAAAAATTTTCACACAAATTAGATATGATGGACTTGACATAGGTGGAAGTAAGAAAGACTCATTAGAATGGACTCAGAGACATTCAGTGACCAAATAGAACTAGTATGTGCTTTCCAGAAAGAGAAATAAAGTTCTACTTTAAATTCTGTGCTTCTTATGCTTGTCAAATTTTAGAAGTTTGAGAGAACAACTAGTACTAAAGTTGATAACAGGAATGCTAATTTCCAGAATAACATAATCATGTACCAAAGTCAAAGGTTCAGACCCATACTGGCCAGCCAACAAAAAGAAACAAAAATATCCAAAATAATATGATCATAGAAATGACATAAAACATTTTTTTATACATGCTTGAAAATAAACAAGGTGCATACAGCCTTCCATAGCTAAAATATGCAGTGTATGTCTTCCATATTAGATATTCAATGTTTCTATGTATTTAGAAGGTTTTTTTTTTTTTTTTTAGGAAAAAAAAATCATTGCAACATCTATAAAATATAATCATTCAATCCATGATAAATTTCAAGCAAAACTGAAATTTTCTCTACATGTATAAGAAATGTCAGGTGACAGACTGATTTTTTTAAACAATACTTTATCTAATAGTATATTGAGAGTCAAAAGAAATTCAGTCCAGTAGCCCATTTATTATAGAGCTACAGAATATCAAAACTTAAGAAAAGTACAATCAACTTAGCTAAGTTTAGGGCATCATATTTGAGTGCATTAAATACATTTGAATGCTCTGAATCCTTGTAGGGCACACAGATTATTAGCTGGCCAGAACACTAGCTTTCCCCAAGTAATCTCAATTTGTAAATGTTTACTACAGCTTGGCGAAGGATACATAGAAACTCTCTGTACTATCTGGGCGATGTTTCTTTAAATCTAAAATTATTCCAAATATAAAAAGTTTAGTTTTAAAAGTATACATTATAATCTCATGACTACATAATAATCAGATGGGCTGGAAATAGCCATGCATTCTCATGGGTGTATTCATTTCTAAATGACATAAAGTAAATGACAAAAAACAAAACATTTTTACTCAAGTAACTTTCATTCTTAAAGCAAAGAAAGCTAGATAAAACTATTTGGTGCATATGTGACTTAAAAGAAATTTGATATAGCTATTTAGATTTATCAAGATTTCCCTCCATACCACAATAACTATTTCCAGAAGAAATAAAGTGCAATCAAGTTCACATTTAGCCATGTTATATACTGAAAAAGAGACAATTTTTAAGGAGAAATGACTGTCTTAAGCATAATTTATCAGATAAGAATAGTGCTGTAAAGTCTGAAGACAGAAAAAACTTGCCTTCTCCAAAGTAGCAAAAAAAAAATTTTTCTTCATTTATTGGGTTAAGAAAAGATCTATTTTTATAAAATTTGTTTTGATAAATGGTCAGTCATTGTTATAAGGAACAGGAATGGTGATGTTATGCCATCCAAAGTTCACACATGAAAGATACTAATTATAAGCCCCAGGCAGCACAGGCAGAAAAGAGTTCCTTCTAGGGCCCAGGGGAGGTGAATCTTGCTTTGCCAACTACTAGTCACGTGACACTGGGCAAGTTAGTTTCTCCATGTGTCAGCTGCCTCATCTACTAAGTGAAGACAATTCTACTCCAATTTGAGAACACTGCTCTGGGGATTGAAAGAGATACTTCCTATGACATGCTTGGCATGGCACAACCTAAACCATCATTAGATGTTACTTGCTATTATCCTCATTATCATCATCATTATTATCACTTAGTAGGTTGTCCAGTAAGAATGGATTTATACTTATTTCCTTACAAATAACAAAGGTGAAAAGAGCACTTTAAAGTTTTTTTTTCCCCAATATTTAAATCCAAATAGCACAAAACTTTAAAGAAAGCAAAACCATTAAAAAAGTTTAGATTAAGCAATATACAGCAAGTAACTGTTTAACTCCCAGAATATTTGTCACTTGGGGATAGAAATTATTTCTAACAGTTCATTGTCTTAGTCCTTAGTAGCAAAGTCCTCAAATTTCTTAGATGACACTTTTATAAATTTTGCTTAACCTCACTCATAAATGTTTATAGCCCCCAAATTTACTCAAATGTTAACATGCAGGACTCAATCAACCTTCCACACACTGTACAGTAGCTATCTTGATGGTACATATACCACACTGGAAAGGTGAATGTTTCACCTTGACTATATCTCCCCAAATTTCTCAATGACTCATTGCCATATGCACATAGACCCAAACTCCACCTGACCTAGAAATGCAATAGAAAAACCAAAGCCAATCATGCAAAAGTTTCTTAATCCTAACCTACTTTCTAAAAGAATTTTTTTCAACATATAAGAATCTAAAGGCAAATCATTATATTTACATATTTTATAATATCCTCTCCAGTTCTAAGTTACTATGTCCTTGCTGAATAACAGATTTACCAACAAAAAGAATAGAGTGATGGGTAGTAGGTATACTCCTCAGAAATCTATTGATACCCTGATGAATACTACTTTAATAGCTACAGAACCCAAATGACTAAATACATGTAATATCTCCTCTTCTGATTAAGCAGGAGCAATATCAGAATCCATATAAGCAAAACTGAGCTTAAAAAACAAACAAAAAAATGTTGAAATAGACCAACATTAGAACAAGGGACACTTTCTCTCCTGGAACTTTATGATTTTAGGATTCTAAAATAACTAATTTTTAACTATTAAGTCTTAACCACATGTACAATACCAGTTGCTATAAAACTAGATATCTGTTCTAAAATGCAGTGGTAGAAACAAAGACAGAAGCCTATACAAGATGGTTTAAAATGTGAAACATGTATACACTTATAACTACTGAAAGATAGAAAAACTATAGAAAATTCCTTCCAAATTCAGTTTAGCTTGCTTTAGGATACAAACTGCTTGAGGGTAAAAGGGGAAGAGGAGGAAAGGAGCCTCCTGAAGATAACGCACATCTATGAAGAGCAGAGACGTAATCAGAGTGGGAGAAAATGTCAGGAATGTGAACAGAAGAACAATCTACGATGTATGAAAGTGATGGAAGATGCACTACACTTACGACAGAATGGAGACCACTGGATACTAGATACAGCAAGGGCTGCCATCAATATACATGAAGGGATGAGCTGATAGCCTTTGGAGAACCAATGTGACCTCATATGACCCAGGACAGCAATGCTCAAAACTTGGCAGCACCTAGGTACAGCCTTCATCCTGTAGTGGGCAGAATGAGGCTATGATCATGATAATATTTATTACAAAAACCATCAAAAGAAAGGAAGTCTTAGGTGACTTCATCTTTACAAACACCACTAATTTTTGTTTTTAAGGATAATAAATTCAGAAATCTTAACACTTTATTTCAGGAGCCCAAACCGAAACTAGAAACTAGCAACTGCTTTAGGATTTCCACTTTTTACAATAAACATACCTAATACTCCAGGAGGCAAACATCTCTTGTTTTAAAAGATGGACATATTTAACTAATAGTCACATCTCTTCTAACCCAAGACAGTTAAATCCAGTAGACTTTTTAAGGACAGCAGGCATGTGCATTATGAAGTCAGACGAATGGTTGTGAGATCAATTTCCTGATGTGATTTAAAGGAATCAATACAAGTGTATAAAACTCCAAACTTACGTGCAGCTATATTCTGAATAACTTGTTTGTGGTTTTTATATTCAGACAGTACAGAAGTTGAAGAATATTTTTTTGGTTGGAAGAAAAATATTTTTCTACAGCCATTAATTATGTTATGAATTAGAGTCCCAAAGGTACAATAGAATTATTGTATTAATGATAGAATTCTTTTCTAGTTTCTATGCCTATTAAATAAAGTAGCCACCTAAAAATCACTGCTTGGAAATACTTTCTAGCTTAAAAAAAAAAAAATCCTAAGAATCCACTATAATTTTACAAGCCTGGATGCTAAGCAAAAACCACTATTCTTTAAAGTTTTTTTCGAGATTACACATTAGGAACAATAATAATAATAGCTAATATTTATATCTACTATTGGCAGGCACTGTTCTATATGCTTTATACCTACTAACTTATTTGATATTCACAAAAATGCCTATAAAATATATATCATTCCCATTTTACAGATGAGGCACACAGAAACTGTTTTACCAAAGGTTACAAAACTAGTATGGAGAGGAACCAGAAATTGAAATCCAGACATTCTGCTTAGAATCTGTACTTTTAACCTCCATGCTAGATTTCCTGAGGATTTAAATAGCAATAAGAAATTCTATAATTCAATCATATGACAATCATAAAATTGCCAGCTAGAGAAATTTTAAAATACTAATTCTTCCACCAACCTACTTGGGACAGGGGGCGGTACTAATTCAACAAACCCATGAATTACTAAGCTTTTTATGAACAACCGAGTTTCCATTCCACTTAAACAAAAAAACTTCTAACATTTCTCTCTCTGGCAAGAGCTAAACCCTTCCTTACCAATATATACACGAAGGAACTTTCTACATTTATCATGCCATCATCACAATACCCATACGTTAAAAAAAAACACAAGGAAAAATGCACTTATAAAAGTCTTTTAAAAACAGAAAGAGATGTTTGCCTCTTCAGAGTTTTATCTCAGTCCCTGACATTACATATAATGCCTCACAGCCATCATTAGATAATTTTTTAACCCTCTCTAATGATGTAGAAGACTTCTTCAAAACAAAGAGAGAGCATGCAAATACAAGATGAACTGTGTAGAAAGATTCTAGAGCAGTCCAAAGTGAGTAAAAAGTAACTGGAAAAAAAAATGTCAGGAACCAAGCAAGTGATGTGAATAGCATACTGAGAGATAAAGGAAAGAACAAAAAAAGAGGAGAAAAGAAGAACTACAGGGACACAGACAAACAGAACATATGAAGCACTAACCAGCAACTGCTATATCTATCTATATGTATAAAAGTAATTCCACTTCACTGATCGAATCTATTCTTTTGTCAAAAAATTGAAACACAATTGTGCATATCTGTGGGATACTGGGTAGATACCAACACCTGTGTACAATATGGGATGCTCAAATCAGGATAATTAGTATTTTCAACATTATTCAATGTAATCGTTTTTTGTGGCCCTTTACCAATTTCTCAATAACCTCCCTCCCTCTTTCCCTTTCCCACCTCTGGCAGCCTCAGTTCCGATCTCTCCTTTTGAATTTCTTTCTTTTCCTTTCTTTTTCTTCTTTTTTTTTTTTCAGTTCCCACTTACAAGTGAGGACATGAGGTTTTCCTCTTTCTGTGCCTGATTTATTTCACTTAACATAATTTTTCTCTAAGTTCATCCATGTTGCTGCAAATGGCAGAATTTCACTCTTTTTTAAGGCAAAGTATTCTACTGCGTATATATACCATATTTTCCTTATCCAGTCATCCACAGATAGATACTTAGGTTGGTTCCAACTGTTGGCTACTGAAAATAGAGCTGCAATAAACGTGGGAGTGTAGATATTCTGATCACATTAATTTGCTCTTCAG
>NW_007727696.1:286558-287648 GCF_000696425.1 Galeopterus variegatus | reverse complement strand
TGGTAAAAACTCCTAAAATTCAATTAGCAATAGATTAATCATGTTATTTTCCTAATCCCCCACACCAATTTAATACTATGGATATATTTCAAAAGTGAGAATGGGATTGAATCTAACAAGTACAATACATCAGTCATGGAAGTTACATTCTTGTCTGTGCAGTCTCCAAACAATTTTAAAATGTTAAAAATGTATATTACTAAACATCCCCAGTGTTTCCAAGTCAGAGATATAATTAAGAATGTATCTTTCAACCAAAGATATCTTTTATAATATATTCTGAAGGTCTCTTTTGAGACTAGACAGTAGCTTAAAAATGGAATTTGACTAAAAGAAACACATTCAGTGTAATCATGAGATANAGACAGTAGCTTAAAAATGGAATTTGACTAAAAGAAACACATTCAGTGTAATCATGAGATAAGGAGATCTGCATGTACATAAAGATACAGACAGATCCATAACTGTTATTTGTGCACACACACCCTATTAAACACTTTACAGTAGCAGAAAGTAGATTTATCGGCCAATAAGCCCTTATCCTTTCATTACACACATCAATACATTCAACTCCAAAGCCTGGAAGAGGGACTTAGAGAGAACTTAATGTAAATGATTGTGGTCCATGATTACAAACCATCTTCCTCTTATTTACAGCTATAGCCCAGCCCCAGAAAATGGAACTCAAAGGCTTCGAGAATCAACTAGCAAGGACACACAGTGAAAAAACCGTTGAATGCTAAAACTTGCACATTGCGTAGCTCTCAACAGGTCCTCTCTACAGTTGGGATAGTTTCTTAATAGGCAATCTTGGGTTCTGCGTCCATAAAAAACATGACTGTTTTAACATGGCCTAAACAAAGAAATGAAATACTTGTTGTAGCCTTTGAGAAATATAACCTTGAAGAGCTTAAAGCCAAAGCAACATCTCAGCTTTACCATAAGTATTACTTCATTAAACATCACTAAAAATAGTATAATTTGTATACTCTTAAGGAGGAGTTTTTAATAACCATGTTTATTCTTTTGGTGATGTAACAGGGAAACTAAATTTCCTGGAAACATGGTATATAAGCCCATCACCAGAATC
>NW_007727696.1:283596-284759 GCF_000696425.1 Galeopterus variegatus | reverse complement strand
AAAAAAAAAAAAAATTACTTTCAAGTTGAAGATTTATTTTAATATAATTTGAGAATATAATCTATTTATAACCCCAACAATTCCCAAATATTAATACTAAATTTAGTTACATACTAGCCTTCAATTTCCATGACACAGCTATATTAAAAGTCCTGTTATATAACTATAATAAAATCATGACTAAGCAATCTAAGTTAAGATCAAATCAAAGGAAGAGTGCTACATCTTTATTGTTAATTTTCAAGGGGCAGTAAGCAAACTATATAGCTTTAGGTCTTTCTTCCGGGAGGGGTTTTGAGGCAAAGTGTTTTTTTCTGTTTGTTTTTAATATAAGATGCATCTTCAAAACAAGGTTGTCTTTGAGACTGTGTCTTGACTTAAAAACTAGAAAACACACATCCCCGCATGCAGTACTGTTAAACATTGGTGTGCTGTGGAAGAAGCTCCTTGAGACCTTGTAAGAAGTGCAGAAGCCCTGGCCCACTCCCCGAGATTGTGCTTTTATGGGTTTGAGGCAGTATTCAAGCAGCTGTATTATAAGGGAGCATACATTTCAGAGATGCACATGAAATTCAGGTTCACCTTTGAAACCCTGCCATAAGTTCAATACATTCACCTGGAAAAAGAGTTGAAGTTTTGTAATNAATTTTTCTCTAAGTTCATCCATGTTGCTGCAAATGGCAGAATTTCACTCTTTTTTAAGGCCAAGTATTCCACTGCGTATATATACCATATTTTCCTTATCCAGTCGTCCACAGATAGATACTTAGGTTGGTTCCAACTGTTGGCTACTGTAAATAGAGCTGCAATAAACGTGGGAGTGTAGATATTCTGATCACATTAATTTGCTCTTCAGTGAGGTACCCAATGTAATAAAACTTAAATGTAAAAGGTCATTCTTTGAAAATAGAGACAATAGTTTAAAGATTGGCTTCCTAATTTTGTTAAGATTTGGATATTTGGAGTCTTCCCTGGAAAGCAAAATGAGTAATAATAATAAAAATAATAAATATCTATGAGGGTACCTCAAAAGTTTGTGGAAAAATAGAATTGAAAGATAATACAAATATTTACATGACTTTTTTTGAAGTAGCTTTGTATTATTTCAAGGAAAACTATTTTGAAAAGTTCAAGATATTTTATTTAAAAAATAGAAAAGAACT
>NW_007727696.1:280952-282079 GCF_000696425.1 Galeopterus variegatus | reverse complement strand
GTGATGTAACAGGGAAACTAAATTTCCTGGAAACATGGTATATAAGCCCATCACCAGAATCTGTGTGTGGGTAGTGGTGATTACATACTAAGTGGTCTATGTTCTGTATGCTGATAATAACTCACTTAGGTATAAAGTCTCATCAAGTTTCTGATTTTTTTTTTTTTAATGATGAACGGCAGATACTGGTAATCATCAATTTGGGGGCAGGGGGCTGATCTGAGGTGTCATCCTGTGCCTGTAACACTAACTATTCCCTTGCCCATCTCATCTACTAGAACCCAAGATCCTCAAGGGCAGGAATAAAAAATAAAATATTTTCCTTCATTACAGTGCCTAGGACTATGCCTACCTAGCCCATAGTAAGCACTAAGTAAATAAGTACTGACTTGATGAATGTGTTCAATAGAACAGGCCAAACTAGGTATTTTCACTCCCAACATTTTATTTACTTTAAGGCTCTCAATTTTTTCCTACACTGGATGGTTACAAATATCCCTTTTGTTTGTCCTAAGCCAATCTGTCATGATTAACCGATTTTTGTTCACAGTAAGGAAATAAAAACAAGATGTTTATTCTACTCTGCTCTAAATAGTTTTGTTTAGACCAATATTGGCTCAAATCAAGCTTAATTCTGTTTTCATTGCTTGCCTTAACGCAACCTGACAAATACGCTTTTGTCTTTAAAATATGCTTTAGAATAATGCCTGCTGGGTAAATTAAGTGGCTTGGAATCTTCTTTTATTTAATACTTACTATGGTAACAGGCATTCAGCATTCAGGGATTAGCAAGAATCCCCAAACATAAGTGCAAAGGAAACTACATTGGCTAGGAATAATTTTAATAAAAAAGATAATGGGATCAATAGCCAGATAACAGACTTCAAGTTTTTAATTTTGGATAATCAGCCACAGTGCTAATGAATCCAGAGTCACAAGCTTAATCTGCACATGTATAATTAGCTTTGTTTTGCAGCATGGACCAAACTCTAACCTGAGTTAGCTAACAGGCTTGGGGCTAAACACACAAGAGTAGAGGAGAGAACAGGAATAAATACAAATCCATCCCCACTAAATTTACCCAAATGGTATACACACATAATGGCCAGCAATGTCAAATGATGACA
>NW_007727696.1:275950-279757 GCF_000696425.1 Galeopterus variegatus | reverse complement strand
CTTTCTTCCGGGAGGGGTTTTGAGGCAAAGTGTTTTTTTCTGTTTGTTTTTAATATAAGATACATCTTCAAAACAAGGTTGTCTTTGAGACTGTGTCTTGACTTAAAAACTAGAAAACACACATCCCCGCATGCAGTACTGTCAAACATTGGTGTGCTGTGGAAGAAGCTCCTTGAGACCTTGTAAGAAGTGCAGAAGCCCTGTCCCACTCCCCGAGATTGTGCTTCTATGGGTTTGAGGCAGTATTCAAGCAGCTGTATTATAAGGGAGCATACATTTCAGAGATGCACATGAAATTCAGGTTCAGCTTTGAAACCCTGCCATAAGTTCAATACATTCACCTGGAAAAAGAGTTGAAGTTTTGTAATCATCTCCTTATATGCCAATCTGCTCACTTTCCTAACAGATAAACAAGGCATAGTGAAGGTTATGTAAAGTGTTTATTAATAGTCCGAAAATCTCCATGTATCCTTTATTTTGAAAAGGCAAGTTAAAAGCAAAGTCAGCATTAATAGCACAAGAAAAATCTGTTCAAGATGCACATGGGAAGAAAAGATACCTAATGCAACTGGGTCTGGGTTGACAGGACTCTGCTGCCTGGAGTGGCTGCTGCTACTGCTGCCGCCCTTTTTTAAGTCTTCGGCATCACTGTACCGCCGAATCCAGTAATTCAGTTCCTCCCGGTCCGCTTCCTGACATCGCCTTAGAACAGTGAGAGAGCGCCTTGTCTTTTCTACCATGTCCATTATGCAGTTTAACAGCTATGTGAGAAACAGGGGGAAAGGGAAGAACATGTACATCACCACAAATTAAATACGCTGATGGGGAACGAAACAAACTATTTCAGGAAAAGAAAGGATGTGATTTTATCCTTGAAGTCTCTCCAGTATAATATTTTCAGTGGCTGAATTTGAAATTAAGATCCAATAGATGAGTAAATTGAATGAGAATGAGAAAAGTAGGGGGCACGAACCTGAGTCACATCTCTTACTTTACAGCCAGTGAATCCACTTTTCCAAACTGTAACCCCATTACCCTATAAACTAAAAGAACCTTTCACAATAAAACGGTAGCCCATGGATATGACTTCGAGAATTCCTTTCCAAGATCTACACATTTTTCTTAAGTGGCTTTCACATCAATTTAGAAATGGAACCCTACACTCTACTTCAAACATTCTCACTCCTTATTTTTAACAAGGACAGTAGGAAATGCAATACCTTCAGAACATCACCAAGCCTTTATTTTATCACATAAGTTTACTCTAGTTGCTTTCAAAACATTTTTTTAACCCAAATGATTACTGATTACTTACATGGTCAAGATGTTTCCATTCTTCTGCCCATTCTCTGTCTGTTAGTCTGTGATCAATCATTTCTTCTTGACGTGTGCCATGCAACCCTACAAATACAGAGAAGAGAGCTGAATCCTCCTAAAGCACTCAGTATACAATCCATATCCACACAGCACATAGCAGGAACTATGTGGGCAAACCCAATGATATGAAATAGATTTGATTTTGAATGGAGACCTGAGTCATGCTTAGAATCAGAATTACCTAATGGATTCCTTACAGGAAGGTAAAATGTTAGGACGAGAAGGAACTTTAGAGATCATCTGCTCAAAACTCCTTTATTTTACACATAAGTAGACAGAGAGCTAAGTGTCTCTAAGTCCAGAGCTAGTTATTCAAATAACACTCCCAAGTTAAACTAGAAATATATTCTAACTCTTAATAAATACCAGAAACCTCAATTAGACAGTAAATGGTTTCAAAGTGTGCCTGTGCTGCATTCAAAATAAAGACAGCTTAAGTCATTTTACATGGGCAGGTAAATGCTTTTCCAAAACAAGCATGGTAAAAATTTTTCTACACTTCAGCATAATGTAAATGAATATGATCCTAATGCAGATACCCCCATAATAAAATTAGGCCATTAAGAGAGGGCTTGGATAATATGAAAGCTGTATATACTCATTCAATTTACTGCAAAATAAAAATGAATTAAGACATCCTTAAGAAAAAAAATCAACACACCAGATATAATTTGACAAATATTATATACACAAGAAACAAAATCTTAAAGTACATAAATATTAATACTCTTTAGCATTATACTACTATGAAAAGTAACATGTAAATATCTACCAAGTGAGCACAAATAGTAATGAATGTGAGCAGTTAGCTAGATGCTCATCAAAACAGAAAGTAAATGTGTCACACTATAAGGATAGGTTCTGATCAAAGATACCTGGAAATGTATTGCTCTTCCACATTCACTATGGATAAAAACACTCTATATTTTAATGCAATGAAAAGGCATTGGGCTATGGCAATATTTTTCATTTGAAATGATCAAAACTATTCTTTTTGATTTCCACTTTTTACATTGTTATTCTGAAACAAATTAAATCTGGCATGGTTTAGGCTTTTAAACACCCAAGCTCCTTTGAGAGACTTACGTAAGAATTAAATGACAATAAGAGTTACAAGACGCTGCATTCCAGTTTTTGTGAAATCTGAGTGGTTAGAAATCACTTCTTTTAGCTGATTTAGAGAAATAAAGATAAGACACATGACTCTGGGCCGTGCCCGTCGCGCACTCGGGAGAGTGCAGCGCTGGGAGCGCAGCGGCGCTCCCGCCGGCGGGTTCGGATCCTATATGGGGATGGCTGGTGCGCTCACTGGCTGAGCGTGGTGCGGCCCGTCTCAAAAAGGAACAACAACAAAAAAAAGACACATGACTTTTCAGCTAACCATGAAATACGAGTACATTTATAACTGACAGAAGTAAATAAATTTGTGACAGCTCTTTCTCAGACTAAATAAAAAGTTCAATATAAGACACTTTGCATCACTTCTGTCCAATTAGAACATATTCTGAGGCACATTTTAAAAGTTAAAATTGTCAATGCCACCTATTGGCAAAAAAGTAATATTACAAATATGTTTTACTGATTTGCATAATAAAAAGACATTGGGGAAAAGTAATATTTAGTTACTGCTCTGCTTGTTGTGATTATTTCAAGTTGAGATGTTTGCAAATATGTAATTTCTGTTGACTGACTTGTTGCTTGTGTTTTAGGGAAAAACACTACCATTAAAATTAGTCACCCATCACAGAAAACAACCAGAGAGTGATAAGGAGATAAATGTGACAGTGACTTTCACAATGGAGGCATCTGAATATTGTCTAAGGATCAACAACTCCAGAAGCCTCAAAAGTTTCAAAAATTCAGCAGATTAAGTCAGTAATGATACAAGCTCTAGCATCTGGAATAACAAAAATGAGCAACAGGATGTCTATGGCTAGTACTAAGCTTCATCTCATTTTTTAAAAAATAATGCTTGAACCCAAGTACTTGGTGAAAAAGACAGAATTTATTCGTTGCTTTTGAACTCTGAAGGTTGTTAGAATCAAATCCATAAAAGGAAAAAATAAAACATCAAAATTTTACATTTATTAATTTCTCTATTTCAGATACTTAAATATTCAGCACTACATAATTTTTACTTATATTTGTAATACCAAAAGGATGTACTAGGGGAAAATAGTTCATAATCACTACAGAGTATATTTTCATTTGTGGGAAATTTGACGCTAATGTTTGAATCTTAACTGGTTCTTATGTTTTAGAAGATTTTAGCTAACTAGGCTAAAACTCTAAGCTTATCTAAACTAATGCTGCTTACAAAGTTACATTATTAAAAGATTCTACTGAGTATATGTCCCTACATATAATAGGCATTTATAAATTGTACCAAACTAAGTATATCTTTTTTTTTTTTTTTTTTTTTTTTTTTTT
>NW_007727696.1:261190-275034 GCF_000696425.1 Galeopterus variegatus | reverse complement strand
GCGCCGCCGCACTTCCCAAGCGGCGCACTATCCAGTGCGCCACCGGGCCGGCCCTAAACTAAGTATATCTTTATGACAATTTTTATATTCTAAAATGGCAGCCTGATGTAATACTGTAATTTGTTACTCATACAGGGCTTTATTTTACATTAACACACACTAAACTAGGCCAGACTTTAGGGATGGTTAAGTAGCTGCACATATTTATAGAGATTAGCACTATTAGTTTTATAAGCTAATATAATTAAAAGGGGTAAGAAACATGGTCAGAAAAAAAAAATCACATAAAACCAATGGATACAGATATAATTCATAAAGAAATATTTTATATTACTAGATGAAAACATAATCATTTGCACATAAGCATAATTATTTCCTTGCTGATTACTTTATAGTGCACAGGAACTAATATTTCACAAAATGGCATTTGCTGCCTAAGAAATAAGCCATTTCCTAGCACCTTCATAATGGGATCTCTTGAACTGATTTCACAGTGACCTGATGACTCCACTGCTATTCAGAAATGACCAATCATGGTTTACAGGCCTTAAGTCATAAAAAAATAAAATAAAAAAATGATGGTACAGCTTTACATAGAAGGGGATTGTTATCATGTCAGATTTGGTGTCAAAATATCAATCCAGACAGAGAAATCACATAATCACTCTTGAAAGCTCTCCAGAAACAGTACCTGTGAGAACATTAGACAGATTGGCTATAAAGAAAGCACACATTATATGCTTAGCCATTTGTTCATTACATAAATGTAGAAATTACTGTTGTGGGGAACCAGAACTACTAATTTACCATCTCCCAACTAAAGCCCCAATTGCGTCTTCTCTCACCCTGACTATCCCTTTCTGCTTTCCAAACATCTGGAGGGTTGTGTATAGAAAGGCAAAAAGACCCTCCATATGCCACTCCTGTTTGCCAGTAACTTACCTAGAAATCTAATGTCTGCATATCAGGCTCTCTCTGCCTGTGGCTTAAAAAACAACAAACACACACACACCACCATCACTACTACTCGAGCACTGGGTAACTGGTTGCTGTGCGGAGTTCTGCATCCTCAGCTCCATTTTCTGGTTTTCCATCTGGACTTCATCCCTCACATCCTGCCCACCAACTCACCCATATCAGGAAAGTTTGCCAGCAACCAGTTACGAGGTAAACGAAGTCCTGCTGGTGGGTGGTACAGACACAGGAGATGGAAAAGGAAGAGAGGGCTGACGGTCGTGCTAAGTTACACTCTCTAAAACTCAAGTAAGAATTAAAGGCGCCCAGTAGCAGTGTACTAACCCTCCAATACTATCACCTTCACCACTGCTCATGTACCAAGACTTACCTTGCTCATCTTCCTTCTCATTTTTCATGGTAGACACTTGTTCTTTAGAAGGCAACATCTCCTAAATGCTTCACTTCCAAATAGTTTTATGCAAAGAAGGAAAGAACACAGGCAAATAGAACACATACGTGCTCAAACTCACACTTTCACTATTTGATCTTTGACACAAAATCATCAATGCTAAATTTAACCACTGGCCCTTTCAAGGAAAAAAATGTACCAAATCACTCCTCAAGGAACATCTGTCAAGTCACAGAGAGCATGCCATGTGACATTTAGGAAATACAGAATATCATGGAGACTGGAAGAATCCAAATGAACTTTTGATTTGAGACTCTCTGAAATAAAAGATACAGTGAAAGAAAAGAAACCAATTTTTTTTTTTTTTGTCCTTTTTGAGACTGGCCGCACCGTGCTCAGCCAGTGAGCGCACCGGCCATCCCTATATAGGATCCGAACCCGCGGCGGGAATGCTGCTGCGCTCCCAGCGCCGCACTCTCCTGAGTGCGCCATGGGATTGGCCCAAGAAACCTATTTTTAAAAATATCTGTGGCAGGCAAACTGCATAGAAAATCTCTCATGTTAAAAAAGATTTCAAGCTAAAACTTCATTTTGGGTTTGTTACCACAATTGGAGGTTTTGTATTAATTTAGATTCCCCCTCCAAAAAAAATTAACCTTCTTAAAGAATACAGTGATGACGAGAGAAAGAGAGAGAGCATGGCTGTTGAAGAGCATATAAACACCAACCAAATGTTTTCATAAAGGAAACAATATAAAGAAAGAGAAGAGAATTTTTACCCCTATCAAGATTCGTTGAGAAGTAACAACACAAGTCCTCAAGCATCCAATCCCAAAAGAAGTGAACAGATCCTTCAGTCTTACCCATAGGTCTGTTCCTGTCCCTGAGGTCCCTGTGGCTGGGGTGTCGGTAGGAGTCCCTGTAGTGGTGGGCAATGGCCATATCATCCAAACGGTAATGCTGAGGTGGAGGTGGGGTAGGGTGAGGCAGGCCGTTGGGCTGGTAGGACAAGCCGTTATTTGGACTGTACCGCTGGCCTGGGCTAATAGTGCATGGTCGCTTGCTTGGATGTTCTGAGTGCAAAGGCTCTCTGTCAAAGCCATTTTCTTTGGTTCTGGGGGGAGGCAGGGGAGAAAAAAGAGTAGGTTTCATAAAGTACTCAGAAACCAGCACAGTTCAGACATTTATATTCCAGCTTGCAATATAAACAAAATATTCCTTTATCAGACAGAAACTTTCTAAACTCAGCTTCCCAGAAAACCCGTGGGAATTCACTGAAATCCAGGCTGAGACCTAAATGATCACAAGACTTGCACGCAGGAGAAAATGCTTCACTTCTCAACAAATCAGCAAATACCTTTTCAGTTGAAATTTGTGCAGTTAAATTGCAAATAAAAGGAAACTCAATCTTCTTCCGTAGATTGTTTTCATTCAAAGGAGAATACTTGGTTTTGAACAAATTACCCTAAGACCCGTTTTATTTGGTGAAAATTCATTAAGGTAAAAGATCATCATTCTCTTGATGAATCCTTAAGGTACAGCTATTCCACCTGGCATCTGTCATGTCAGAGAACATCTAAGAGCTATGATGTCCAATACAATAGCCACATGTGGATGTTTAAATTAAAACATAAGCTAATTAAAATTAAATAAAGCTTAAAATTCAGTTCTTCAGTAGCAGTAGCCACATTTTAGTTACTCAAATGCCACCTGTGGCTAGTGGCTACAGAAATGGACGACACAAATACAGAACATTTCCATCATCACAGGAAGTTGTATTGGAAAGTTATGATCAAAACAAGCTAACACAGTAAGCAATGCAATGTGGAGGACCTCAATATTATCTTGGGCCACCAAGATAATCAATCAGCAGTCATTCAGAGCTAGCCAGGAATTGAAGGAAGATCTAGGTCAACCCCCTTATTTTAAAGTTGAAGAAACACATGCCCAGAGAGCTTGTGCACCTGTCTGTGGTCGTTAGGGCCTATGGAAGGAAAGGCACACTCTGACTGTACTTCCTCCTAAGATGCACAGAACTTTGAACTTGGCTTTCAGAAGGAATGCATTCTATCATTGAGACCCGATAACTAATCACTGCTCCCCAATTCTCAAAAAGAAGTAAGGTTAAAGAAATGTTTTCTGGCTGAATATATCTCTATTACATAGAGACTAATTCAATATACTCACTATGACAGACAGAAAGCACATCCAAACTCTAACTGGAATCACAGCTCCCAAACTAATTTTTTACTTGGCAGCAGGCTTTCCTCACTCTATCCAGAGACCAGCACTCTATCCTTAGATCCCTGGTAACATCTATTTCCCAGGAAAATTTCCTCATAAGAATTCTACCAATTCACAGTGGTTGCAGATTTCCACATGCTTTTTTGATTTTAGGTGGGTAAAACAATAGCATAGAGGCCTTAAGACACTTTTCCTACTTTCCGGGCAGCTAGGGTCTGACAATACCAGAGGGATTTGAGTGGAAACAATCAACAATGGAGATTATGAGGGGCAACAGGATTCTGCAACGAACCATCCTTTATGTCCCTTTGTGGTGGAGCTCTAGTGACAATTTACACACACCGGATTCACAAGGATGAAGGAGTTACAGACAGAAAGCATAGGTACATAGATAACTAAAGGAAAGTCTGCAGAGTTCAATGTGAAATGAGCATGTGCCCACTACATGCTGAAGAAAGATACACTGTTCTGAAGACAGGAGACTGGCCAATATTGGAAATGACAGCAGAGCATGACCCCTGCAGGAGTGGCGGCCAGAAGTCTCAATGCTGCTCCCATCAAAGCATGCGTCTGCACTAAAACATACTGACTCCATATACATTGATCACTGATATCAGACTAAAGTATCTACTATAGCTCAGACATTACCTAAATGCATTACTTTAAAACAATTTTTAAAAGAGAAAGAAAACACTCTAGATATGGATTTATCTTCTAAGAGTATATCTATGTGATTCTAATATTTTCATACCCTATACATTTCTGAACAATACACTTCAAAATTCAATGAAATTACCAGCATAAATCAGTTGGAAACTACCAAAGACTATTAATAGCTATGAACGTAATGCTAACACAGCACCTACCTTACTGGCAGTGTGGTGTAGTGGAAAGAGCACTGGACTGGGAATCAAGAGACCTGAGATCTAGTCCTGGCTCTTCCACGACTAGCTGTGTGACCTTGAGCAGGTCACTTAACCTCTCTGGACCTCAGTTTGCTCATCTGTAAAATGAAAGGGTTGGACTAGATCAATGGTTTTCAAACTGTGCCACCTGAGGTGCTTAAGGGATTATGCAGGTAATGAAGAACTTCTCCCCAAAGAATTAAGATTTAAAGGGCCAGAAGAACCCACCTGTTGTTCTTATCTGTTTTTAAAAACTGGGGTTCCACTTAAGATTTCATTTTTAAAGGAAAAAGTCTTCTACTAAAATCAAGTTTGAAAACCACTGGACTAGATTTCTGAGGTCCCTTCTAATTTGAAAACTCTGCCATTCAATTATTCTATATTTACAGCTAAATGTTACGCAGATCGGAACACACAGGGCTGAGGGTCCTCTGGCCAAACAGTTAAGTGTCTAAGTCAACCACTTTAGCCAAGTTCTCTGTACTGTTCTTTGCTTTGAACAATTTACTATTTATAGCTTTATTTTTGTGCGGAAATAGAAAATATCCTCTAAATATCTTAGAGCAGCACTTGTAACATTTCTAAATCTTAAACATCTTTGACCCATTTGTCGAACCACCCAACTTACGGATTTTTGTCTCTCTGGGTTCAATGATAACAACAACAAAAACATACAATACTGGAAGAATTCTTAAAATTTCCAGATACTTAGATACGTTATTTATATTTATCCTCCGATGAGCCCTCTGATTAGTGCTATTACTTCAATGACTCAATTATTTGGGAGGAGGGGAGGGACGTTTTTTCCTAAAACAAGGGCAGCAATATCCTAAGAGGCAGGGCTAGGTTCTGAGTCTGTCCTCACATCTCTATCAGGTCCTCCCTGTCCTAACCTGGGTCCCATCTCTCTGCTAGCTATTGAAATAATAAAGCTCATCACCTCACAGAGTTGTATTTTAACACTGAGGAATTAAAACTTTCACAGTGCACAGAAGTAAAGCTACCAAGAGGCCTCCCTGGTGCTTCCTAGGATCACTCATGTCTCCTCATAAGGCCAACCCCATTCAAAGGCGACATGTCCAGAAGGGTAACTAAAACAACTTAATTGCTATTTGTCTGCTTCTTAGAAATGCCCATAACTATCTCCACCTCATTTGCTTGGGGCAAATTCCACATTTGCATTTTTATTTGGTGCCCTTTTCAAATTGTATTAGGTAAAACGAACAAATACTTTTCACTGTCCCATACCCACATACCTTTGAAATAACTTAAGTTCTAGTGGGAAGTCCATCATGTCTTATGGATTTCTGGAAGGCATTTTTTTGTTGGTTAGTTTTTAAAAATCTACCTGAAGATAGTCTATCCCCCTACCAGGAGACATTTTCCTGAACATAATCCAATCACTTCGACATTTAGATCCCAATCACTTCTCTCTCAAGATCTGATATCTAACCACTCAGGAGTTGCTGTGTGACCTCGAATTACTTAACTTTCTAGCTTCAGTTTCCTGCCAATAAAATGGGACTAATAGAAAACAAAACTTGCCTCAAACCACTTAAGAGGCAACCTAATTTACACTTTACCCTACCTTAGGCTTTTCTTTTTTTCCCCAGTTCCTCAATAGTAAAGGCTGCAAACTATTTTAGAAAGAAAACAAACTTTTTAAAAACTCTATATGAAATATTTAAAAAGTCATGATTGGCTAGTATGCATTAATAATCCCTTGGTAACATTTACGTAAAATAGTATAACATTCAAGAAAATGGGGAAATTAAAAAAAAAAATCTATTATAAAAACATGACACTGCAGAATAGGACAACAAATTTCCTAAACGATAGGAGTAGGCATAAATTCTCTTCCCAGATTAAGATTAAAAAAAAAAAAACAAAAAAAGTGGGGGAAATACTACCACTATGATGATTGCTCTGGGGGAGGCAAATTGGTATAGCATAATAAATCTTAGAATGGAAAGGAAGAAACAAATTCTAATCTTAGTCCCTGTTACAAATAAGTTACGTGCCTTAGGTGCTCACTTATCTGAGTTACAGCAAGCATTTCAAAATGAACATGTCCAAACTGGCCTCATCTTTGTCCTGGGCTTCCTGTACCACCTTCTACCTACTCACCACCTAAGCAGAAATTTGGAAGTCACTCTACAGACTTCTTCCCCAAATCGAAGCCTGTTGCTTAACCATCTCTGCACAGGTCCCTCCTTCCTATCCCAGGACACCTTCATCTTGGCCCCAGCACACCACTGTCCCCCTCTGCCAGAATCTCAGCCAGAGCCAGAACTCCCCAGACCTGTTTGCTCTTCTTCTCAACAACCAAGCCCCATCCCTGGACTGTAGCTCCTTGGAAAATGAGTGAGAGAGGAACACACTGAATCTAAAATTCCTTTGAGGTCTAATATTCCATCAAGCACTGCGGACTTACTGTATGCTTTATTTTGTTCTTGCATTTTAGAAGTCTATATCTAAGTCTTAGGAGATAACAGTTCTATTAAAGAAAAGACCAAAGACATTACTAACTTAATATAAAACACATCGTTCTTTTCTAAGACATGCAGTTTGTTAAGGTTTCTATACAAGGACTAGACATTGATTCGAGGGTGGCGGGGGAATCATTCTTGTCATTATATTTTCAAAACATAATTCAGTAAAAGTTCTCTTCAGAAATTGTTAGGAAATAGGTGAGTTTAGAAAGGATTTCGTGTAATACACATTTTTACTGGTGTTGAATAATGTATCTGAAACAAAATATATTACAAACTCCCCTGCCTCCTTAAAAAGAAAATCAGACCTAATTCCTCACAACTGCAGTGGCTTCTGTGTTTTGCTGTCACTCTGGAGGAGATGGGACTAAAGACGGTGAAACACTAAAGACGGTGAAACAGAGAAGAATGCTGCAGGACCATCACTTCTGGGCCAGATGAAGAGAAACACCTTTAATCTCTCCATCACTAAACAACCACCTAGGAGAGCGAGCTTCCTGAGCAGCATGGTAATACCTTTAGAAGTAAATAAGAGGCAGGTGGATGTTTGACACTCCAGACAGAAAACACGTTGCCTGCACCTTCAAGGAGTACAATATGCAGGTTCAGAGCCATCTGAACACCTTCCCTCCCCCAGCGAGGAGGTGAATCCTCCCATCACGTGTCTCCTGAGCTGGCCATCTGCTCAACAGTTAGGCTGCCTGTGACTGGCTGTCCCCTCTGCCTTTCCTAATCTCTGCCACTACTGAAGTATTCAATTTCTACTGCTCCTGCTGTCGGGAACTATGCTTTCTTATTCTGCTCTGTCATCTGTAAATTCAGATTGGTGCCCCCCAGTTTTTTGTCAGTGAACCAATCATGGCATTTGGTTCCTGGGCTGTTCATGAGCTATTTTCATTGTTGTAAATCAGAGATGCATTTTTTTAAAAAAACGAATAAATAAAGACTCTTGGAGAGGCCATTTAATATGCTACTGAAAATGACTGCACTCAGTCTAATTTGAATTACTTTTTGTTCAGGTAGCATTGCTTTATTTGTAGTATTTTGCCTTGTTTTAGGTACCTAATGTTTGTAACACACTATCCTGAGCTTTAATGGGAATACAAAGATGAGTGAGACATTATCCCTGTAACCTCTCATAAGATTGTGACAGTGCTAGATTTCAATTCTGTACCACAAAAATGATTTAATTGAAGCTGTAAGACTTCTATACTTTCACACAGGTACACAGAAAGCACCATAAAGACAGTATGAAAGTGGTATGGGAGATCAGAAGGAGAAAAGATTACTCCAGAACATGAACCCAAAAGAGCAGGGGCTTTGGAATCACAAGGAATTGGCTTCGGATTTTGGCTGCGCTATTTAATGGCCATATGAATTCAGAGGGCTTACCCTCTAAGAGCCTCTGTGTTTTCACCTGCAAAATGGGCTATCTCAGAGCTACTCCAAGAACTAGAAGAGTATATAGATTCTTTCCTATAGTCCTCTCAGTAAGCTAATCAAAGCACTTTTTCAGGTTGGGGCATTAGAAATTAGTTGTATAGAATGATGGTCATAAAAGCATGGGCCTGTGAGTCTAAGAACCTAGGGTGAGAATCCCCTCAGTGTCTCTTACAAGCCATGTGACCTCAGACACGTTCTCCAGCCTTCCTGGATCTATACAACAGGACTGTTAGAAAATAAATGCTGGCACATCTTAAGAGCTCAGTAAATAGTAACCACTATTATAGTATTTATGGCTGGGAAGCCTTCATTCGAATAGCATATATTGAGTCAGGCTGTGAAGTATAAATAAAGTTATGACATCCAAGAACTAGGGAAGAGGCCAGAAACCATCAGGCAGAACACAGACTAAGCTATAAAAGGTATTGGTAGGGTTAGACCCTAGCAGAACAGTAAGGAATGAGGCTGGCAAGGTAAGATGGAGGCTGGAATGTGAAGAGACCAAAATGTCCTATATGACCATGCTATCTTTCTCACCATAAAAATGTACTTTAACGTTACTTCACTAGAAATCTTCACAATTGATATGACAAATATAAAAATTTTTTCTACAGGGTTCTTACTTCTGGAAACGGAAAAACGCATAAAAGCTAACAGCCTCCCAGCTAACAAATTACATACTTCTAAAATTCAAGCAAGTCCTTTTAAAAAATAATGTTTAATTATCGGGGGAAAAGGAAATAACGTTTTGATCAATTACGAGGCCTTCATCATAAAAGTCAAGAAGTGTTGGACAGTACTATAAAGCCCAATTACATTAAAACAATGGTGTATAAGAGGATTAACACTTAACATCAATCATTTGAGATGGGGGTGGGGAGGTAGAGAAAAACAAACAAAAAACAATGTTACCAAAACAAAACCAAAAATCATTTGGTTTGGTTTCGTAAGCAAAAAAAAAAAAATCCTCTGAGTCAGAAAAACAACATAGCAAGTGAGAGCACAATGTGGAAGGCAAACCCGAGCAAAAAGCAGTGACATCATAGTTATGAGAAAAGACAGACGGCAATGATAATGAACACAACACACATATTTTTTTTCATAATTTTTATCCATTTTGCAGTCTCAAAGAAATGAAGCATTGTCTAACTCACTCTTCATGAAAGTATCCATGTCTTCACAAGTCATCATCGTGAGCATTTGTAAAAAGTGCTCTTAACTCCTAGTCTCTAAACTGCAAAAGTGTTCACCTGAGTAGGCCCACTCCAAAAAAGGCTCCCTTTCTTCAGATTCTCCCTTTGCAGAAGAGTAGAATAAAGGTCTACTGTAAATGATAAGCTTTTACATATTAACGAAGAGTAGAAATCAAAACTTCATTTTCCCTAATATTTTGGGGGAAAAAATAGCATAATTGTCTTTTCCTAATTTGGGTTCTGTAATTCTACCACAGACGTATAAATTCAGTGCAATTACTCCCCAGAGTTATTTTTAAATGAAAGTAGAAAACATTTCACTGTTTCATACAGAACAACAACAAAAATGATTTCATAGATTTCCCTAATCATTTCTCTGTAAATAACAATAATGTTTTAAAAAGGAAAACTCATAACCGGTGACAATCCTATTTAAAGATGAGAAGAAAGTTAAATTTGCCAAAACTCATCCTGAAACATGTGATGACTGTTTAGTACATTAACTCAGCAATCGTCACAGAATTTAAGCCCCCAAAGTTGTAAACAAAATATAGAAGGCTCTTTTGTCCATGACATGTCTTGAACAAATTACCAAAATGTGTTTTCTCCTCAGGTGTCAGTTTTTCCCTCTTTTAGTGACTGATGGCTCCCAGTGTTATTACAGAAACAGATTGATCTTTTTAATGAGCCAGTTTAATAGACTCCAAAATCTCACCGTGGCTGCTCATCCATGTCAGACCATATGCACCAACAAAACATTCAGTAAAACAAAAAAAGCTCTGCTGTCAGACAGCTCCATACTCTATAAAATTTCATATAGTAGATCTGGATATACAGATAAATAACTAGAGAAGAGAGAAATGCATATGCAAACAAGATGCAGAAAATATATGCAAAAAAAAAAAATACTGTAGAGGCCCATATTTTCTTGGCTCTGATCAAATTCCCACAAGATACAAATGTATTTACACAACATATTCTCATTACCATTCCTTATAACTCTAAGGAAACCCATTTGCCATCCTTCCATTATAACATATACTTCATGGTGCCGCTTGAAAAGAATGTTCTATCCAAAGATCAACCATGTAAATTCTGACTCCAGCAATTGTCCATAAAAAACTAAAGGGAGAATAAGACTGAAGACTCTAAAAGAGAGTTTACCTGACTGCATATTCATATGTGCATGCACACACAGCCACAGAATGTCAAAACAAGAATGCTGAACATCTGTGGAATTTAATATGATGTATTCATATCAGTGTTAACATATTACTCAGACCTTACCTCAGGATTATCCTAGGAAAGCCTAAAGTCATGGTACATTCAAATATAAATACCAGGGAAGAGCCAGTGGGAAAATAGCTGGGAATATAGAAAAAGGAATGAAACAAGTTTTCATACTCCCTGTTATAGTAATTGAACAGTCAGGAATTCTACAGTAAGTGGTGTCCATTTTCAATTTTGCCTACAGAAGTATCTTTATATTTATCATAACTATCAAAATCTTTACCTACTTCATTCCCCCCCACCAATAAATTTTCTTCTTCCCCAAATTTTCCATCCAGTCTCTTCCCTAATTTTATCATATTATACTAAAAACATGGAGCTGAAATATCTCAATACCTGTATATAGCACTTATTTTCTGCAGTGTAAATGGATTTGGATCAGACAGGAATGCACATGTAAATCATTTATCCTTGAGCTGTCTCTTGGTTTTCTGCATCATGTGGACACACCACTCAGGCACCTGAATTAAGCAATTCCCTTTAAAAGCTAAAGTACTAAACACTCTATTCATTCTAAATATGACCAAGAAAATATGATTTGCAATAATAAGAAAGTAATGCTGTTGGTAGGTCATACATGGAGGTAGGTTTACAATATGTCAGAAGTAGACTAATATTTAACCTCTTGCTTTAGAAATTTTAAACTATTAAGAGGTCCTATGACAGGAGAAGAAAAATTCCAGAGATTGTAGCATTAAAAACTGCTTAACAGAGAATTATTTAATAACCGTATGTAAACTGGCTGGCTTTAATAACATTCTGATTTGTAAAGCGGCTAATACAGTTAAGGGTAGCTAAGTCGGTCACAGATAGATGTCCCTGAGCAGCTCCAAGAATCTTAAGCTCCTATGAATCTGGAGCATAACTGTGCCAGAGCACTAACCTCTCAAAGGCTGTTACACCCACGTCTGATGAAATGCAGAAAAAGAGAATTAATAAGTAGAGAAAGGAAACAAAGCATATGACAAATAAGTTTTTTAATATAGTTCCATTTTAAGATTCTCCTTATTTCACAGATACTGCATAAGATGCTGCTGATAAGATTTTATATTTCTAGATCAGAAATTATATATCAGGATATGGCATTTATTAAAATTATTTTAATAAGGTACATGAGAAGTTTCATGTGTATGCCTTATTTGACAACTACTTTGTAGGGTTGAATGGAGAAGGGGCTTTTTTTTTTTTTAACGTTTCTTAGAATTCCCAGGTAAGACAGCAGAGTGTCAGATAAAATAAACATTAGCTGATAAACTTTTTCAGCAAAATTACCATCTATTACCTTTATTACACAACTCTTATCTTTACTCAGTTCATCTAGCTTCTTAGAAGTTTTCTTAGTTCATAAGGAACCCAAATCAAATAGATACTGTACTGTGATTATCGAGAAACACACTCTGGCCAGCCTTCAAAATGATCACATTTTAGGAAAACTTGGAACAGCAAATTTCATAACACTGAAGGATAAACCATGTGACTGGGTTGAACTACATAATAAATGAGAATTTTAATACCGATGTGTATCTAAGACCCATCAGTGGTACCCGGCACATGTGAAAGTTATTTATCTCTTTTTAGCTTTAATATTACAAACAGCAAAGATTAACCTGCACAAAAGCCAAAATGACTCAGGTCAGAGATTATCACTGTAAAATCCCAGGAAAGAGCAAGATTCCCAGGATGACCACACTGGCTTATTGCTATTGTGCAAGAGATGTAGGCTAGCAGTTTCAATGTGACATGAAAAATGTCCTCGTACCACAGGTATGAGGAAGAGGCCTAGGTTAGTCCAGGGCCCCGTCCCTCTCACCTGTCTGGAGTTCGCCTCTTCCCGTTTTCGTTCACATCGAGAAGCAGCTCTGAGGAGTCAACGGGTGAGGTGGTGCTGGCATCCAGAAGCAGCTGTTCATGCTGGGCGAGGTACTGGGCAGGGTTCTGTTTGGCCAGTCTTGCGCAGTGGAGGAGCTCACGCTGCAGCAGGGGCAGGTTGGCCTGCAAGAGCATGACAGGAAATGAGCAGATGAACCGCCACATCAAAATGACGTCCAATGCAGGCCATGGGTTCCACTCCCAGGCACGACTCTCGGGCCTGGGCTACCATGTGTTCCACGGCCCAGAGCGCAAAGCGTCTGACCTTTTGGGTTACTTCACCTCTCCTCCATTTCCTTGTCAGTAACACCAGGAGTGGCCCTTATTATTTTTAAGTTGCCTTCATACTCAAATATAAGTTCCACAGGATGTGAGATTCCAGATCCATCTATTAACAACTTCTGTTCTCCCCCAGGAAGACCAAATAAACGTAAAATACATACATAGTCCAATTAATCTCAAAATAGACTCCCTGACACAGTCAGTTTTGTACCTAGAAACTCACACAGGTCAAACAGGTGAATCCTGTGAATTATCTTTGGCCAACTAACTTCGAATGAAAATATATTAAAAATACAGAAATAAAAATAGAGGGTTTTTTTTTTGTTTTTTTAACAATCATCAGATTCATACAACATTTAAGTAACGGCCTGGGTATGGTCAGATATCCCAGTTGAAATTAATGCCCAAAGCAGCACATAACAGTAGTTTGCAAAAATAACAGCTTTGTGTTCAACTTTCTTCTGAGGAATATAGATATACGTGTACATATTTTTAACATTAGAAGAAATCCTGTGTGCCGGTCACTTCCTTGCCTAGCCAAGAACCTTGAATAAAGACTCTTAGAACAGGCTTGTTGATAGTCTGAAAGGTAATTTTGGCAATCTCAAATGCATTAAAAGGGAAGGAGGCAATTTTGCACATAGTAAGGCATTAAAATGAAAATCTAAGACAGCATTTTACTCTGAACTTACTCTGACATTATAAATCCAGTGGTTGCTGCTTCTTCTCTTCTCTTATTATTATTATTATTATTATTATT
>NW_007727696.1:237697-255197 GCF_000696425.1 Galeopterus variegatus | reverse complement strand
TGTATAAAAATCACTCCTTCAAAGGGTGGTCCCAAGAATTAAATAAAACAGTTCGCAGTCAAATGCTTAAAACTAAAGTCTGTTCTCTATTCATTCACTCATTCGACAAATATTCACTGCCTGATTATTAATTAAGGGTGCCTTGCCTAACTTTTCTCTGTAAGGCTTTTTAGATAAATAATTTTTTTTTGAAGTAATTCATTCAAAAGTGTGCCACTTAATATGTAAAAAAAAAAAAAAAATCTACTTGAAGCCACCAAGTTTTTTTCTAAATTTAAGTTATAGAACCACAGTTAATAAAGATCATATCAAATTTATAAGGCAGTTTTCCAAAAATATTTTTTTACTAATAACATATTCACCATTTACTTGATAACTTTGGATCTACTTTGTGGTTCTTTGGTCTAACTTGCTCACATGTTGAAAAGCCTATTAGGTAAAACTCAAGAATCAACAAAAAGGAAAAGATAAGCGACTGACAAGAGTACCTTCTATCCTGACACACCTCTGTCAAAACCACCTTCCTGTCCTGGAGGTGGAGATCGATAGATGGTAGAGCTGATAGACTGTGGGAAATATAAAAGTGTTTTGTTCTTGGAGTGGGGAGGAGAGGCAGTTCAGGGTTAAAAATTAAATTGCAAAATCTCTGTCACATCTGGGATACAGTGATTTGACCGTGTCTTCTGCACTAGTCGCTCACCCAGTCTTTTCATCCTGGGACTTCTTTTGTAAATCACAACTGGTTTGGCTTTGCCCATGATAAGTCCACATAAAAATAAATGATCTATTTCTAAAAAACAAAAAGGAAATTGCAGCCTGTCATCTGAATTTCAGTTCCACCGTATGTCTGGATGAGGAAAGGACTAAATATATGACTCATAGCTTCTCCATCACAAAATACTAAAAAGTCCTCCACTCCTATAGAAAACTACAATAAATGTAAAAATGACATAAGGTGTGATCTGTTCTAATATCCAGTGTGATACATACAGAATGTAATATAATATGACAACATCAATAACTCTGTTCTCAAACTAATGGTTTAAGTAATTTTAATCTACAACAAGGATTTGTTTTTTTTTGTTTGAAAAACAAAAAACAAAAAACAATTAGCTGTTGCCAGGGGTGGGGGGTAAAGGGGAATAGGGCATTATTGTTTTACAGGAGCAGGATTTCAGTTTGGGGTGGTGAGAATGTTCTGGAGATGGATGGTGGTGATGGCTGTACAATACCATGGCTGTACTTAATGCCACTGAACTGTAAACTTAAAAATGACTGAAATGATAGATTTTATGTATATTTTACCACAATGAAATTTTTTAGAAATATCATTAGCCTTAAAAATGAAACTACATAAAAGAAGAATATGTTATATGTTACAAATTCTTGTTCATCTAGGCTAATAATAAAAATTCCCCAAAGTAACTAAGTAAAAATGAACACCCAATTAGATTAAGTGAATCATTAACATAACAAAACCATTTTGTCAGTATTGACATGTGAGGGGAGAATACTTATTAAGATATATACATACCTACATATATAAAATACACATATATAGGAATATATAAACATGAATATATATACACATATATACACTCATGTAATGTACACACACGCTTATGGCCAAGAGAACAATCATATTTGTATAACCCTATCTCTATTAGTTAAATAGTAAAAGAAACCATGGTAGGGGCCAATACATAATGAAGAATTGAAACCCTTGTTACTATACAATGAATCAGACTTGCACACACCCTCTGGATATAGAAACAGCTGTGAGAAGAGGGCCTATATTTCTGAATTTCCCACACACACCCTCCCTTGCCCCAGCAAATAGGATGAATTTCTGTGTGCTTACCACCAGTCCCAGCACCAGGGTGCGAACTCTTTCTCCTATCTCTGGTGAAATGTCATTGCCAAACTGCTGCAGGGTGGTGAGGAACCGTTTCAGCTTGCTGAGTTGCCTCGCGCCACAGGCTGGGGGCAGCTGTTGATTAGCCAGAGAAGAAGAGGACGAGGAGGAAGGCCCATTGCTAAAGCCATTGGGTGGTGAGGGCGCACCATTCAAGGCTGTAGGTGAATGGCTGGTGCCATTAGTTACTGGCAAGGGCAAAAAGTCAGAAGGAAAAAATAAACTCACAGAGAACATGCACAAGGAAATTGCCACCAAGTTTCCTTCCCTTTTTTAATTTAATTTTATTTATTTTATTTTATTTTGTCAATATACAACGTGATTATTGGGGTGCATTACCAAAACCTCCTTCCCTCCCTCCCAACAACCTCATATCTGTTCACTTGTCATATCAACTTCAAGGAATTGTAATTGTTGTCTTCTTGCCTCCCTTCCTTCCCTTTAAATCCAGTGGTTTGTAATTTTAAAAAACGTTGCGACTTTCTGCAAGACACTTTGACTTCACAGGAGTACTCAGGTATTTTAAAACTAAATGGGTCTACTCTTTATACCGAGTGATGGGATTCTGCACAGAAGCTGAAAATAAATGGAGTCTGCTGTGACAGAGGGCCAACTCTGCCTCCCATGTGCACATATGTCAACCACCTGAAATGTTTCGAACACAGAGCAAACAGCTTTGGATGTCAGCCTTTTGTCACAGGCTTACATCAATATAACAGGATGACTCCTTTCTAAACTGCTCCCCTAGAGAAAGTGTACATTTGGTGGAAACTAAATTAATCATGTTTTGTACACACAACTGACAGCTGTGTTTATAGAAATAAGACTTTCAAGTTTTAACCTTATACCACCCAATTAGAAGGCGATTTTTCCCCCCTCATATTTCTTAACCACTTCTTTAGGGAAAATGCAAATTTTATGTAGGAAGCCAAAATAGATATGGTATTTATCAAGGACTTATTTCAAGAAATGTAAAGGGGACATCTCAATCCAACCAAGAGCATGGATTGGTGGTAATTCAGTACTTTAACTTCTGACAAAATTTGACTATCAAGAGGATAATCCATAAGAACTAGACTTGAAAAATTTACACACTTAATTGACTTAATTTGACAAATCTTTATCAAAACCATTCTCTTATTATAATTTTTGATAAACTATCTCCAATAATAATCTGAGAATATTTTAAGAACCCTGTTATTTATTCTTAAAAGTTTCATTTCAAGATAATAAAATGGTTCTCTTGTTCCAAATGAGTAACCCGTCAAGAAATGATAGCTCACCAGGACATCTCACAGGAGACATATGCCTATCATTGTGGCTTTGGGTAACAACAAACCAAATATAAGATGACAGGGTTACAACCTGGAAAGTCACAGCCTCCTACTCCTTACATGTCTGGTAAGGTCTTTTAAATGGCAGCACAAAATTATATAAACAGCCCTGGGATATGTATTTTGTTGATCTCTTATAGTCCCACGGATCTATTTTTGTCTGTTATTTTTCATTCATGTGGATTTCATGGCACATGGTTTGTAAATAGTATTATCCGCAACAGATAACATTTATTAGTTTCACAAATCCTTGATGACAATTTTAACCAGGACTTTGAGATCGATTAGAACAAAGCTATCCACTATTCCTACTGGAATATATAGAAAAAGAAAGAGAAGTTGCTATTCTGTTAGAATGTTCTATCTTTTCCTTGGACAATACAGAAAGCAATACACTTCACTGCCTCAGAACACAGGACTTGAGCCAAGTGGGAATGGAGTAAAAGTTTAATGAAAGTCTGACAGGTTCAAGACAAAGAAGATGCATGCTACTTATTTCAGAAAGTGTTTCACATGAGACTATTGCATAGAGCAATACCTTTGTAACTTAAAGATGTTAGATTTTAACATTATTTGTAACAGTTTGAAACAGAAGAAACCTATAAATACTCATAGCATATTTTCATGTTCTAAGACAAACTGAACAAACTAATAATATAAAGAACTCCACATTAGGATGAATTAAAAGTTACAGTGGTAACAACCTAAGTTATAGACCAAGGGCAGTATTCTTCATTTACCAAAATCATAACAGACTACAACTTTGAAGCAATAATGAACAGAAAAGCAAATAATATAATTATACCTAAAATATGATACTGCTGTGCTCGATATCTACTCACTGGCAAACAAATTTTTTTTTGCTTCATTTCATCATAATACATGGCTGCTGAATCTTACTTTCCCTTGATTTTTTATTTGCAGAATATTTTAATTTAAACTTCAAAACTGAAACACAAAATCCAGAAGTGACTACTTACACGTGGTCGGCGTAAATGAACTGGTTCTTGGAGCTCCTTGAGTAGTTGGGGGAGGTGGCATCGTTGGAGGAGTCAGCCTAGATTGCGTCTTCACATCCACAGGTGAGTCTGGCATCGTGGAGTGCTTCTCAGTACGATCTGGAGGGTGCCACCAGGAACATGTTATTTTACTCCTTAAGCACTGCAGTTTTTCAAGTGGGGTTTGTCTTTTTTAAAAGCAAGTGAACAGAAGAAATTCAACATCTTCTATCAATAAAATATGCTTATCTGCTGAAGTTTAAATCAGGATTTTATCATCCAAACGCCACTTAAGGAGGTGTAGCACAGATGGCAGGACCTCATTTGGAACTAGGTTATACTGTATCCTATTGTTATTTCTGGCTTGGGCAGATGCTACCTTGGTAGTGTTATATGTAACAGCACAACCTCACTCAAAGCTGAAGCCAACTTTAGCAAGAGGTAGAAAATAGATGAGGAAGTAGGATGATAATGAACCCCTCATGACAGCTCAGAAATAAAAACCTGAAGTCTGTTATGCAGGTGAGATACTGGTAGGAGCTGGCTCTTTGTGATGATTGTCTGTAACACCTGCCATTCCCTTTCCATGCTCAGTTTTCTGGCCTATTAGATGAAGCAGGGTATGTCTCTCACTTCAGTTTTTTCTGCCCTGTTCTAAAAATCACCTCTGTATAAATGTCGTATGTTATACAGTGAAGTTAAGCTATTATTTACTTAGAATATGTGAACTTTTGACCTGCCATTTTAAAAACGAGACCAATACTCCAATTAATAATCTCAGACACAGTAAAATGTAAAAGTCCCACACTGAGAACTAAAAAGAGCTAAACACACTCCTAATATTGTTTTCATAAATGTGACAGATATAGAGAAACTTCCTAATTACCCAGTAATGGACATCTGTACTTCAGAACTGTTTTCATCTAAGTATACCTTTCCCTTGAAATTCTGAACTGGTTTTCTCAATCTAATCTACTTATCAAAGCAATGGATCTCCAATAAAAATGAAAGATTTTTTTTGTTTCTTTAGATCCAATTTTCTACAAACACATGTACACACACACACATACCCCCAAAATGTTTTGAGGTGCCTCTTGCCTTTGACAAAATATTTCACACTTGAACTTTTAGAAAAGTAAAGTAGCAAACTATTAAGAAAGAATGAGCCTTTTAAAATATAATAACCATAGTGAGAAATTCTCAAAATTACTTAAAAGTCAATTATTAAAAGAAAGTGAAAAGCCCAAATTACTACTATCACAATTCCAAATCTACTTCACCTTTGTTCAAAGCAATTTCCTAAGACTTGGTTTGCAATAAAACACAACATTTAAAAGTTGAAATAATGTTGAAACCATATTAGGGAAGATGTAAAAAAAGAATGAAAATAATCATCATTCTAATAAAAGCATTTTGCCCAATGATCTAGTTCACAGCAGTATTAGGGTTTCTATTTCTTAATCTCTACTGCTGGCTGAATAACAAGGATTGACCCTACAGGGAACAAAAGTGTTCTGAGTGAAATGATGGTAGAGACACACGTGGAGAGCTTGTCTACTTTTATCTTAACAATCAGTATCAGTAAGTCACTTATTCTAGAAAAATACAGAAGTCAGGCAAGCTGAAAACTGCTTCTTCAGTAGTTAAATTCACTGCACACGCTACTCACCTCAACCAACCTCAGCAACAAGGGAATAAATAGCTTTCCGCTTATGTTGCAGCTGAGGGAAGAGGTACAGCAGCAAATACAAGGCTCCCTAAATAAAGGCAAATATTTCTGTCATGCCAAGGAAGGAGGGAGAGAGGGAGGCTTGCCAGAGCCGGCTGGGAGATAACAGTGGGAACTGCTGGTCCATCTGGCTTTCATTCTGCTAACACTCACACGGAACTGTTGGAGAAGGCAGTCCAGATACACAGATTTGAAGCACGTGGCTGCACAGGCAGAGAAAGGAAGAGCAGGAGGGGGAGGGGGAGAGGGAAGGGGAAGTGGGATAACGAAAAAAATAAAGCAATGGAAAGAAAAAGAAGAAAAGAGGGAAAAGAACAAAACAGGGAGAAAAGAGACTGCAAGGGAGAAAGTTCCCCTCAACAGCCTTGCTGACCCCAGCAGCTACAAGCTGAACCACATGGGCAAAGCCTCCTATCTTACTCGCCTTTGAATAGTTATGGAGCAATATCCAAACTTTAAAGCATATCAAACTCATTTTTCTTTCTTTTTTAAATAGCCCACACTAAGAAAAAAGAAAAAAAGAAAACTGTAAAGTCGACAACGGGTTTCCTCTTCAAACTTAAGATTTAAGTTTCTACCTAAGACAATCTTTTGTATATCTATCTTCTTCTGTCCCAATAATAGAAAGACGTTTGGTATATTCATACTTTTGATTTGCAAACATTTTATATACCTGTCTTGGTCCACATTTGTAACATGATTCCTATCCAGAGCATCATCATCATGAGTAGATGCTTTTTTAAATTCTTGAAATGTCACCAATATTTCAAGAATAATAACTACCGAACCACTGCATGAAAACACCATAGCAATGTATACATTCTAACTGAAATATATGTGCACATATTTAGGACTCTGACATTAGCTGAATTTTGGTGACAGCTAGCTTTCACTCTGATCATTTGGAGTTCCAACCCAGAGGTCCTACAAACTAAGACAAAGCGGGACCATATGTAACTCATTCTGTGCCGTTTGGTGCAATCAATCCAGGATGGAGCTAGATGGAGAAAATAACGGCCAGGCCTAACCCATACACACAGTAAAACCCACTAGAGCAGACAGATTTAAGATAAATTTAGAAAATGTGTTTCAAGTATGCTGAGCTGTTGCATTTGTTTTGGATTATTTTTTAAAATTTTTTTTGAAATATATATTCTTGAAATTTTGTAGCAAACAGCACAAGAGCTATGATTTAACCACAGAAGCATTTCTTTTTTTTTTTTTTCCTTTTTGTCTTTTTCCATGTCCGGCAATGGACCGCAACCCTCAGTGTCGCCCCCGTACCGGACCGGGACCAGCAACGGGCCTTTTTGTCTTTTTCCGTGTCCGGCAACGGACCGCAATCCTCAGTGTCGCCCCCGTACCGGACCGGGACCAGCAACGGGATCGCAACCCTCAGTGTTGCTCCCGCGCCTCGCTCAGCCAGTGAGCGGGAACTGGTCTGTATGTGGGATCCGAACCCTCGGTGGGAGCGCTGCCGCGCTTCCCAAGCGGCGCACTATAGCAGTGCGCCACCGGGCCGGCCCCCACAGAAGCATTTCACTCCATTTCAAATTAGAGAACACGGTAAAACCAATATTAAGTTATAATATTACTTATGTCATTTTTTTTAAGTTCATGATAATTATACTGTCCTGATAGGTAATCTCTATTTTTTCATTGCTGTAGAGGAATTCTGATGTTTATTGAAAGACTGACACAAAATGATAAAAAATGAAAAAAGAAAAAGAAAAAAACATCTCTTTCAGATCAGGTAGAGAAGGTAAGTATAATCAAAAAGGGCTGACTTTACTTTTAACTTTAACAATTCACACCACTTCTAAACAAGACGATCTTCCCTATGCGGTAACATTTTACTCACATGGCAAATATCCAACTCATGTACCAAAGATGGCTGATGCACGGAAGAAAATGTGGCATGTATAAATACATTACTGATACCATTTCAATACCCACTTCAATGTCAGGGCCTTCTAGAAGTAGTATGTTTTCTATTTCCTTTTCCTTTTTTTTTAAAGTAAAAAAGGTATATAATCTGCCATGGCACATATTTTAGTTAGTGCAAACAGTTCCAGATGTGTTTAAGTTACGGAAAATAAGTATTCTATATTTTTCTTGTCTACATACCATTCTAAAGACGATTAGTATAAAAAGACAAGTTCAGTATTGGTAGGTGGTACACCTTTCTATCAGAGTTCATCATGTCAATTATAATAGAAGTCTCAGAGGAGTTATGGATTATGAGGAACTTCTTGGACAATTAGTAATTAGTCCAGAGTTATACATACTTGTTATTCAACACTTGTTGGTTAAGGAAGCTAGAAGGTATGCACTAAAGAGGATAAAGCCAAAGTAGAATGGAGGTACTACTAATAAGGAAAAGAAAAGAAGAAGGGAGCCAGGAGGAATGAAACTGCAGATAGAATTTTAATTTTTATTTCACTAGAAAAGTTGGCACATATAGCCCTGATAACAAAGTCACTTAGTGACTAGAACAACAGTGATAGCTGCTTCTCCCATCAGCCTCCATATCGCCTGCTGAGCACTTCTGGGGATGCCCATTCCTGCTCAGAACCCTTCCACAATGCATGAGAACGAGAGAACCAAATGCTAACAATCCAACCACGATGGAATGATACAGAGGAATGATGCTTGGCATAATAGGAAAACTTCTAAGTTAAGACAGACTTGGTTTCAAATACTGACTCCCTTGACCATTACTAGTGAGCCCTCAAGAAGTTAGTTATCCTGAGCCGCAGCCTTATATTGGGAGCCTACTTATATTAGGTACCAGCAGGCATGAGCTTCATTTTCCTGTGCCTTTCTCTCCATGACCCATCGTGGGCTTCACCCCCCCCCCCGTCCCCCCCTGCCCAAGTCTACACTCTATTGGTACAGAGAACCTTGGTCCCTGGCTTTTCTGCATTTCTTTTTCATGCTGTTCCCCTCATCTAGAATGACCTGTCCCATCTTGCACATTCTTTCCTGCCCATTACAGACCACACATTCTCTTACAGCTTCCCTCAACTGCCCCAGGCACCAACACATCACATTAGCCTCTCTGTTAGCATTTATCACAGCCTGCATGATGGCTGTGTGCAGGCACACCTTGTTTCACTGCTCTTGCTTTATTGCACTTTGCAGATATTGCATTTTTTACAAATTGAAGCTCTGGGGCAACCCTGCATCAAGCAAGTCTATCAGAGTCATTTTTCCAACAGCGTGTGTTCACTTTGTGTCTCTTTCACATTTTGGTAATTCTTGCAATATTGCAAACTTTTTCATTATTATGATATCTGTTATGATGATTTGTGATCAGTGATCTTTGATGGTTCCATTACAACTGTGTTGGGGTGCCACGAACCGTGCCCATATAAGATGGCAAACTTAATCAATAAATGTGTGTGTGTTCTGAGTGCTCCATTGATTGGCCATTCCTCCTCCTCTCTCATGGGGCCTCTCTATTCCGTGACACATAACAATACTGAAATTAGACCAATTAATAACCCTGCAATAGCCTTTAAGTGTCCAAGTGAAAGAAAGAGTCACACGTCTCTCACTTTAAATCAAAAGCTAGAAATGATGAAGCTTAGTAAGAAGGCATGTCAAAAGCCCAGAGAGATTGAAAGCAAGGTCTCTTGCACAAATCAGTTAGGCAAGTTATGAATGCAAAGGAAACATTCTTGAAGAAAATTAAGTGCTACTCCAGTGAACACGCAAATGATACGAAAGCAAAACAGCCTTACTGCTGAGATGGAAAAAGTTTTAGTGGTCTGGACAGATGATCAAACCAGTCATAGCATTCCTTTAAACAAAAGCCTAATCAGAGCAAGACCCTAACTCTCTTCAATACTATGAAGGCTGAGAGAGGTAAGGAGGCTGCAGAAGAAAGTTTGAGGCTAGCAGACTTTGATTCATGAGGTTTAAGGAAAGAAGCCATCTCCATAACAAAGTGCAAGGTAAAGCAGCTGACTCTCTTGTTAGGGGTTAATGCAGCTGGTGACTTTAAGCCAATGCTCATTAACCATTTTGAAAATCCCAGGGCCCTTAAGAATTATGCTAAATCTACTCTGTTCTCTACAAATGAAACAACAAAACCTGGATGACAGCACACATGTTTACAGCACAATTTACTGAATATTTTAACCTCACTACTGAAACCTACTGCCCAGGAAAAAAAATTAAAAGATTTCTTTCAAAATATTACCACTCACTGACAATGCACCTGCTCCCCCCAGAGCTCTGATGAAAATGTACAAAGGAGATAAATGTTGTTTTCATGTCTGTTAAGACAACATACATTCTGCAGCCGATGGATCAAGAAGTCATTTTGACTTTCAAGTCTTATTATTTAAGAAACACATTTAGTAAGGATAGCTTCCATGGCCTGTGATTCCTCTAAGGGATCTGGGCAAAGTAAATTGAAAACATTCTGGAAAGGATTCAGCATTCTAGATGCCATTAGGAACATTTGTGATTCATGGAAGGAGCTCAAAATATTAATATGAACAGGAGTTTGAAAGAAGTTGATTCCAAACCTCATGGATGACTTTGAAGGGTTCAAGATTTCAGTGGAGGAAGTAACTACAGATATGGAGGAAATATCAAGATAACAAGATTATAAGGGGATCCTGAAGATGTAACTGAATTGTTGAAATCTCATGATAAAACATTAACCACTAACAGATGAGGAGTTACTTCCTATGGATGAGCAAAGAAAGTGGTTTCTTGCGATGGAATCTACTCATGGTGAAGATGCTATGAACACTGTTAAAATGACAACGAAGGATTTAGAATATGACAAATTTAGTTGATAAAGCAATGGCAGAGCTGGAGAGGACTAACTCCAATTTTGAAGCACGTTTCACTGTGAGTAAAATGCTATCAAATAGCATGCATGCTACAGAGAAATCTTTCTTGAAAAGGAAACAGAGCAAACTTCATTGCTGTTTTATTTTAAGAAATTGCCACAGCCACCTCAATCCTCAGCAACCACCACCCTGACCAGTCAGCAACCATCAACATGAGGCAAGAGCCTCCACCCAGCAAAAAGATTATGACCTGCTGAAGGCTCAGATGATCATTGCCTTTTCCAGCAATAAACTATTTTTAATTAAGCTATGTACATTGTTTTATTAGACAGTGCTATTGCACACTTAATGGACTACAGTAAAGATAACTTTTGTATGCACTGGGAACAAAAAGCTTCCTATTACCCATTTTATTGTAATATTCACTCCATTGTGGTAGTCTGGAACTGAATCTGGGATATCTCCGAGGTATGCTTGTATATGTATTATACACCCGAACAATCCAACCAGCTAAAATGGAAAGGAACTTGATGGCAACTTTTTAAACTTCCTCCTTAGGAGGATACTTAATAAATGCTCATAATTGTGGTCCTCATAGGAAAGATGATTCCATTCCTAACTTTTACAAATTCATTCCCTGTGTTATACACAGTTTCAAAGATATCAACCCTAATTTCACGGCAAAAGACAAACACACACCACCAACATATTAATATACAAGTAATAATATGAGAAGGTACTGGACACAAAATTTAATATGGGAAGGTACTTAGTTCAACTCCAAAACCGACTTATATAGTTTTAGGCAAGTGTAAGAATGACCTCTCACTGCGTGTCTTATCATAAGTGCTATGATCTGAATGTCCTCCAATATCCATGTGCTGAAACTTAATCATCAGTGTGATAATATTAAGAGGTGGGGCCTTTAGAAGGTGACCAGGCCATGAAAGCTCTGCACTTATGATGGGATTAGTCCCTTATAAAACAGCTGAAGAGAGCTAGGTAGGCATCTTTTGCCCTCCTGTCTCTTCTGCCACATAAGGACACAGTACTCCGGCAACACGGCACCATTTTGGAAGCAGAGACAGGGCCCTCACTAGACATTGAACCTTAATTTTGGGCTTTCTAGCCTCAGAACTGTGAGAAATAAATTTCTGTTGTTTATAAACTACCCAGACTAAGGTATTTTGTTATAGCAGCATGAAAAGACTAATATGTGTTTTGTGAGTATTGTTACTTCTAAAACACAGCTCTGACCTTACCTATTCTCTGATCTAAAACGTTCCAGAGTCCCATTGTCCACAGAATAAAACATGAACTCTTTAGCTTAGCTCACGTCGCAGACACTGTTGAGTTCCCACTCAACAGCCCTTGTCCCTTTCTTCCTTGTTGGAGAGCCCTTGATTTTGCTCAAGTACTCATCCTTTCTCCATGACTCTTGGGGGCAAATCCTCTTTTACGTTAATTAGATTATCACATTCCTGTTATCAGTACCAGGTTTCAGAGGTGGGTGTTGTGATCAAATTCTGGACAATGGGTCATGAAGGGAAGTCTATGGAAAAGGTACTGGGAAAAACTCCCTCACTCTCTAAACAGAGACCCAAAGAGGACATAGTCCCTCTTCTTCTATTAGGTACTGCTGTATCTGTAAGTGATGACTTCACTTCTTTGAATTCTACTTTTTTTTAATCAGTAAAATTAAGCATGCTGAATTGCATGACCTCAGGATCTTCTGCCAATACTCATATTCTCTGCTTTCTTTCAACAGATATGGTTTATGACCATCACAAACACAAAGAAAACTACCCAGAGAACATATATTTAAATAATAAAGTGGCCACAAAATCATTTTGAAGTTGGTGATTATAACTGGCCTTCCTCTGTTCACATAAATTTCTACATCCAAAAGAATATGTCTGCATAGCAGATTTCTCCCATAAACATTAACATCTGTCTCCCCTTTTCAAATATATTTTCAATACTTATTACTAAATCACCATAAATGATTTGGTTATAAAATAACCCCACCAATGTCCAATTCTTCCCCTTTAGTTACCACCAAAACAGGTCATCACCCTTGAGGAGTTCACAGTCCACGAAGGGAGAAGGCGTTGGAAATGAAGACCCTGCACACTTTTGCAGAATGACTCCGTCAGGCATCGACAGGCTCCAGTGGCCAGAGCCCAACTTGCTGCTGCCGATGGCTCTGGGTTCCTATAGGACAGAGGTCAATGGAGGGTGGGTGGGAGCAGGAGAAGGTGGGGGTATTTCAGCCCCCGGGGCCACCTGCCACCTGTCTCCATGGCCTCAAAGATTTCCTCAGTTCCTATTAGCCTCCTAAGTTTGCCTTTGGAAAAGTACTCCTTAGAGGAACCCATAGCAAAAGAAGGAAGGGAGGGAGAGAGGAAAGAAGTGGAAGGGAAAGAAAGAGAGACAGAGAGAGAGAAAGAAAGAAAGAGAAAGAAAGAAAAGGAAGGAAGGAAGGAAGGAAGGAAGGAAGGAAGGAAGGAAGGAAGAAAGAAAAGAAAGAAAGAAAAGAAAGAAAGAGGAAGGAAGGAAGGAAGGAAGGAAGGAAGGAAGGAAGGAAGGAAGGGAAGGAAGGAGAGGTGAGGGAGATTATCCTGGCAGCGGTATCTTTCTACTTGTTCCTAGAGGCTAGCTGCATCTCTAATGTTCCTACAATTTGAGTCTTCCAAACCTTCTACAGATCTTGGTCAATCAATACCTCCTTGGCCTAAAACCTAGTTTGAGTTGATTTTCACTTAAACCAAAGAATTTCGACTACAATATACCTGGAAGGCAGCATCAAGATATCCTTCTAACCCCCACTCAAACTCTTCTCAATTGTCTGTTGTTATTAATCCAAGAAACATGTGTACTTTATGTGGCATCTCTGTGGCATCTGACACCATTCACCACTTCCTCCTTGAACCATTAGCATCTCCACGATTCCACAAGTCTAACACTCCCCTTCTCTGGCCTTCCTGGCTCCTCCTCCTCAGTCTCTTTCATGGTTCCTCTTTCTCTCACTCTCTGGTAACTATTGGCATTTTCCCCAAAAGTTCCTTCTCAGGTACTCTTCAAATATTTTCTCTGTACCTTTTCCTTAGTGACTTCATTTGCACTATGACAGACATGAAGGGTTTGGGTTTTGGAGACAGAGAGCAGGGTTTGAATCACCTAGGTACAATTGGCCACATTTTTCAACCCCTGTGTTGTGGTAAGAAAACTTGTAATGTATTTAACATGCTTGGCCAAATGCCTGACACAGGTGAGCACTCTAAAAAGGGTAGATGTATTCACACCACGACCATTATGTGGATGACTTACATCTATAACTCTAAGCCAACATCCCTTCCAAATTCTAGACCCAAACGTCCAGAGGGCCACTCATTTGTCCAACCTCAATTTAAACCTTCATCATCATCTCACAAATCACTGAAGAGACTCACTGCCTTGTACTATGCATTCATCTCTGATCCAATCTCCGAAGCACATCCAATCATTTTTCTACATGTGTCAAAGATGTGGCCAGAGATCCTACCCCTCTCCTCTTGTAATCTTCAGAGATCTTTTATAACCTTAAGTATAAAGTCTACATTCCTTAATAGGCAGAGAAAGGCCTTTGTGACCCACCTGGCTCCTGCAACTGCTCCAGATTCATCTTCATTTCTCCCATCCACCCCATCCCCATCTCTGAACTCCATACTGAGTTACTACAGTTCTCCAAATGCCCCTGGTCACTCAGGCTTTCATTCACACTACATCCTCTTCCTGGAATACTCTTCACCAGACCACTGCCTGGTTAAGTCCATCATTCCTTTAAAACTCCATTCAGATGTTGCTTCTGCCAGAAACCCCCTGCTGACAACTCCTCCCTCCCCAGCTGGCCCAGACTGCACCATGTTCTCATATCGCACTGTCTACATCCCTCTGACAGCACTGACCACAGGGTATTTAGACTGTAACTTACCCAAGAGCAATGACATTTTGTTTTCATATTCCCAGCACTCAGCGCAGTGCTTGATGTTCTCATATCGCACTGTCTACATCCCTCTGACAGCACTGACCACAGGGTATTTAGACCGTAACTTACCCAAGAGCAATGACATTTTGTTTTCATATTCCCAGCACTCAGCGCAGTGCTTGACACACAGAAGGTGCTCAATAAATTTAGTATTTTAAGAGAATATATACTACTATAATGTCACAAGGCATGACTATAGCCACAACTTTAAGATCGTAGAACTTTCAAAAGACTTGACAGTTTTAACTCAAGATATAATCACTGACACATCTTTTTGTCCTCTATCTTCCAAAAATAATCGTAAACACATTTTTCATATTCTGGAAAAATTAAGTCGCAAAAAATTAACCTAGAAAAACACTAGTAAATTATTCAATTCACCAGTTTTTAAACACCTCTCAGTAATCACAACACATTTCCTAAGACTTACTCTGTTAATATTGTTTTGAAACAAATTTTCCCATATTTGGGAACCCCTTCTAGACAACTTTGGTGCCCTTCTGACATTTCCCTGCATTCTTTGAACACTCTTTAAAGTTTCTGGCCCAGCTAGATGATCCAGGTTCATCTTTTTCTTTTCCTTCCTCAGCACTGTAATCATCCATTTCTCCAGCAAACCCTGGTTCTTTTTAGTGGGAAATGCTATTTAGAACCAAGGTCTAGGTTCTAGGTGTGCTCATGGGGTATCACTGCTCCCAGGCCCTCTCAATGGACAGAGCCAGAATATTTATGTATACATTTACAACTACATCCCATACGATAGGGTTAAAAAAAAAAAAGAAAGAAAAAAAAAAAGGCTTCATAAGGCAATTTATACACATACAACCTATAGTCTCCAAAAGCTCACTTTTTTATACTAGTATCAGTGTAGTCATTTATATGCAAATTGAAAACAAAGAAAAATATAACTAAAAACACAGACTTTTTCCTACACTCAAGTTTTTTTGTCACTTGTCTATGAATGGTTGGAATAGAGGTTATTTTTAATTTTGTTCTTATTTTTCTCTGTTCTACAATGTTTTATTTTTATGACCAAAAAGAAAAACCTAAAACTAAAACTAAATGAAAAAAACCCTATGGGCAAGTCAACTAAAATTAGGGTCAGTCGTTGTGTTTAATGTTTTGCATGCTTTATGTCATTTTAAACCCTACTATGAAAAGATACTAAAAACGTGTCCATTTCATTAAAAAGGAATTGAGGCCCAGAGGAGTTGAACAATTTGCCCGAGGTTATAAGCCAGAACTTAATCCAGGCCTTCTCATGGTTCACTATCATCTGAAAGTAATGTTATTTTATCCATGATCTGAAAAACTGCAATACAAACCACATTCAGTAAATGTTAAATCTAGAGCTAGATTTAAGAACTAAATCTTCCAGTACAGAGCCTGCGAGGTGACAAAGCAGCCCAAAGGGTGGGGAGGAGAGAAGAGTGCCTTTATATGTTGAGGTTCTGCATATGATTTCATTTGATGGTTAAGAGATTGGAGACTAGGATAAGTAAGCTATGAGCTGAGGATGCATGAGCCTAAGACTTGCGCAGTCCAGGTGATCAGTAAACACGGGGTTAACTACACTAATGAGAACAAGGACAAGGGCTCAGGTTAGCAGCTGGCCTGGAATCTTAAGAATGAACTCAGGTTAAGAGGGGAGCTGGGCCAAAGGATGAGGTAAATCTCTACCAATCTGTCACCATTTCTGGAACACTAATTTCAAAACATGTTTGGGTCATTTCCATAGAGGGACAACAAAAATTCTCCTTCCCTTCCTCTATAGCATTTATCCAGCTGCACATGGCACATTCATCTTGTTTATGAATGTCTCCCCAACCAATAATATGTTAGCTTTGTGAGCAAGGGGATTTTTGTCCGTTTTGTTATACCCAACTTCCACAGTATTTAGAACAGTGCCTGAAATAGTAGGCATTTGATAAAGATTTATTGGATGAATGAATGAATGAACAAATGAATGAGTGAAGAAAGCAAGCAAAGAAGCAAAGTTAGTTTCTGCCAGAACAGCCAGAAACATATAAGTAAGTCTATAGTTACCTAGAGTGGGGCAAGGATGACTAGGGGAGATGGGGTAGATGCTGAGAGTACGTGCCCACTCCAGTGGGGGTACAAATGCAAGAAGTAGAAGCAGGAAACAGTCTAAACCAACTTGCTCGTTTTGAGACAGAGATGACCTACAGGTCAAGATAACACAAAGGACTATCAACATTACTGAGTACCCAAATGGTGGTTCTAGCTAGAAAAATCAGCTACTAGTTTCCCGAAGGAAAGAACTGCTGGTCAAAGTTCTACTGGTGGTCTCCAGGCATGACTTGTATGTGTGGGCTCCTCAGAAACATCTCCCTCCCACAGCTGTTATTACCTTTACTCCAATGACTCCTGCTTCTTATTCTAATAGCCACTTTTTGGAGGTGGCTCCTAGAAGCTACCCAGGGGGTATCAAGCAGCCTGGGGTTTAACTCTTTCACTTCAACTAGTACAGTTCTACTTTATCTGCTTTACACCCAACTTTCACTTCAACTAGTACAGTTCTACTTTATCTGCTTTACACTGGATGTTTACACCCGTTTAACATCTCCTTTGGGAAAAAAAAAGGGATCTCTTATTTTTTTTGGCGGGGGGGGGGGGGGGGGGGCTGGCCAGTGGGGATCTAAACCCATGACCTTGGTGTTATAAG
>NW_007727696.1:224015-236819 GCF_000696425.1 Galeopterus variegatus | reverse complement strand
TTTTTTTTTTCTGCTTTACCCCCGTTTTTTGCTTTTAACTTGTATTTAAAAAAAAAAAAAGTTTTTTTTTTTTTTTTTGTGGGGGGGGGGGGGGGGGAGGCTGGCCAGTGGGGATCTAAACCCATGACCTTGGTGTTATAAGGCTGTACTCTAACCAACTGAACTAACTGGCCAGTCAGGGATCTCTTATTTAAGAAAGAACTGTTTAAAACCCCCGGCACAGGCAACCAGCAAATGTCTGCTGAATGACTATGATAAAAATACTTAGTAAGAAAAAAATCAAATTGCCCAAATAACAGAAAAATAATTCCTGCTGTGTAAAGAGCAGAGGAAGACACATGCATCACAAGGGCCATAAACTGAACATAAGCATCTATGTTAACACCCTGCTACCAAACTGCAGATCACTCTGGAAGGTGAAAAAAATCATTAGCAATCCAATCCTTTTATAATCTTTAAGTACAGACAACAATTACTCAAAATATTTGTCTTATTTGTCAAGGTTAAAGAAGGATACAGAGAAGACTGAGAGAGCTTCTGTAAAAATGGTATCACAGACATCCAGTGCGGCCAATTACAATCACCTAGATAGTAGTCAGTAAATCAGAGCAGAAAATTACAATGGTGCACAGGGTATGGACCTGTAGCTAAATCATAAGTAAGCAAATGGCAGAAGTTTCAATGAATATTTCTTGAATTTAACTGAATGTATTCTAGAAAAAAGAACAGTCCTGTTAGTTTAGACTTCACGTTGTAGGCAATGGGAAAGCACTGTGCTTTCATGCAGCCAAATGGCATGCTCATTTCTGTAAAATGGGTATATCTGGAGCAGAGAATAAGCAGGATAAGAAGGCAAGAGAGCAGGAATACTGGACGGCAACAGTCTAGGCAAGAAGCGATGCAGCATCCAGCATGGAAAGTGTTGTAAGAATGGAGAAAAGGGAGAAATTCAGGAGACATTTTAAGTCTTTGTCAAATTCACAGAGCTTGGTCAGAAGACAAACCTTGAATACGTAGGAATCTAGACACGCATGGTGTTACCAAAAACTGTTAAATAAAAATTATAGGAGGCCATTGTTTTGAACTAAGTTCCTGTACTAGGCCCCAAAAGAACAGATTAAAAATCAAAAAGGAGTCACCCCTGCTAAATTCCCTGTCGCTACCTTACAAGGAAACCAACTTTGAAATCATCAATCCATTTTTGTTCTTTGTTTCTGTTTTCTTCAGACTTTTCTATCTATCAAACCAACCTCATCTGCTTGGCTCACTGGAACACTTATTCTCTTTTCAGAAATGAAGTGTTGCCCAATTCCAGAATCTCAATAAAGCCAACTGAGATCCTGTTGTAAGTTTGTCCTTTGACAAAACCAAAACTAAAACACAGCAGGAAGAATCGTTTAGGAAAGGGATAGGATAACCTCAATTTAGTCAGTGAGACTCTGCTATTCATATATAAAACGCCCTTAGTATCTTCCGCTCCCACATGCGCCACCATCAATTTATTCTTGTCCTAAATGTGCTTCTCCATTTCCACTGCTGCCTCCCTCAGGTGAGGTACCACCACTTCTCACTTGGACTTTTCCAGGAACTGCCATCTTCTTCTCAGCTCCTCACACCACTCTGCGATCTGTTTGCCATACCATAGATGGAACACTCTTGTCAAACACAAATGTCTTCACTCATTTAAAAAAAAAAAGGGGGAGGGGGATTCATTTAAAAATATTTATTGAGCCATCTACAAAGTGCTAGATACTGTTTCAGACACAAGGGACAAGATAGTGAAGAAAAATGAAAAGAAATCACTACCCTCAAGAAGTTTACATGCATTTAATAATCATCAGATCAAGTTACTCCCATTTAAAGTGTTTAGATGGTTTACTGTCACTCATAGGATAAAATCCAAAACGCTTTAAACGACATACATCCTAGTCAGATATGATCTCTGCTTACCTCTCATTTTCGAAATATATCAGACCTCACTGATTTAATCATGCAAATTTCATCTCACCTCAGGGTCTTTCACTCTGCCTGGAAACCCATCTCAGCTCAAATTTGCTTACTCCAGAAAGGCGTCCTTGATTTCTCCCCAACCCTCTCAGTTATAAGCTCCATTGTACAATCTAATCTGTCCTTACAGGGCTTACCACAACTGTTCTAAATAATTGTACAATAACTATACAGTTGTGTAATAAATGTTTGTCTAAAGCCTCCTGCCAGACAGTAAAATGCTCCATAAAGGCAGGGAGCTTAACATTTCATATCATGCCACATGTCATATCATACCAACTCAGCCCAGAATTTACCACACTGCCAAGTACCTAGTATGAATACATAGTGAATAAATAAGAGATTCTCTATTTAAGAATGCAGATTTGAAGGTACAGGGAGAGCAAAGCAATTGCACTCCTTAGAAGCGATTTCAAAGTTTCTTTAGTGATAGAAATATTAACCGGTGATAATAATGAAATCATGCTCTAACACTAATACTTCATTCCCACTGGAATAGGGCCTCCATCGACACTGTTCCACCCAAACCACTCCAACAAAAACACAAACTCCTTTGTGGTTAATCCAAAAGATATCTCTCAGTCTTTATCTCACCTGATCTCTCAATGCCCTTTGATCTGTTTAGCCATTTCTTCTTTTCTCCAGTGTCATCATTCTTCTAGTTAGTGCTATGAGTTTCAGTGAATTCTCTTGGACCCTGGCCCTTCCTTACCTTCTGAACTGGCTTCATTCCTCTGGCCTCTGACACAGACCTTCACATCTCATGCAACACATTCTGCCAGGAGTCTCCATCTCTGAGACTCTCTCCTGAGGGCCAGACCAAATGATCTCATTACTTGCTTAACAACTCAATCTGGATGTCCCATTGACAGCTGTATTTAGAACCAACCCTAACATCTTCCTTTTGGAAATCTCTGCCACTCCTGTATTTCAGTCTCTGGGCAGAGGTCATTTTTCACCTAGCTGACCAAGCCCCAAACACTACAATCATCTTAAGACTTCTTCCTCTCCACCATTCTTCTTCTGGGTCCAATCCAACCCAATATTCTATTAATTCCACTTCTAACTACCTTTAAGATCTATTCCCCGTTTGCCTCTGACCTGGCCTTCAGAACCTATAGAGCCCTCTGAACTTGCAATCCCTCTCTGCTCAAAACACCTCCTCATTACTTCCAGAGCAATATTTCTAAAATGTGAATCTGACAAAATCTACTTATACTCCTTCTACAACTATAAAAGTTGGTCAGGATAGGGCTGGCTGATTAGTTGATTGGTTAGAGGGCGGTGTTATGACACTAAAATCAAGGGTTCGGATCCCAACACCAGCCAGCCACAGAAAAAAAGAGAAAAGAAAAGTAGATCACGATGAAAAGATAAGGACTCTCATCCTTTAACTCTGTATCTCCAGGGTCTAAACATAAGGATCTTGCAAACAGAAGGTCCTGAGTTAAATAATTTGTTGGACTAAACCATCTAAAAAAAGTTAATATTGTTAGGATGTCCACTCTACACCTATTCTGTATGTAATCATTAGAGTTAATGCAATCCCAAACAATATACCAATTAAAAGAAAAGAAAAAAGTTGAAAAGAAAAAGAGTTAAAGGAAAAAGTTAAAAGTTAATTTTTAAAATATTTGTAAAATTCTGGAAAAAAATTTAATTGGTGTTTAATTAGACTTTGGTGTTGTAACACTGCCCTCTAACCAACCAGCTAGCCAGCCAGCCCTATCCTGACCAACATTTATAATTGTAGAAGGATTATAAGTAGATTTTGTCAAATTCACAGAAAATTCACTGGGACACCTGATACAAACTACAAACCAGAAAAATCTGTCAGATTACTACTGTCTGCTCTCACTCCAAGTGAAGATACTTCAAGCCTGACATCTAAGTCTTGACTGACTGCCCTCTGGACTCAAAAACTGAGTTTATAGTTTGTTCCAATCATTAAGTCTTGTTTTCTTTTGTTTCCATAGAAATGCTTCTTACTAAATATCTGATTGCTCATGCCTTTAGGGGGAAAAAAGTATATTTGAAATAAAAAATAAAAATAGCCAGGAAAATAATGAAAATGAAGTATAACAATATTTAGCTGAGCCTTTATTAAAATGCATTAAACTATAATAATTTGAAAAATGTGCCACTAGTACAGAAACAAACAGCCTATAAATATAGCAAAATACAAATTAAAAATAAGCAGAAAATGTAAAGGTCAGAAATAGATACACATTCATCTAAGAATTTAGTATATGATAAAGACACCTTTTCAAATTAGCAAGAAAAAGATAAAGCAACTCAATAAACTTTCCTGGGAACTACTAGACAATAACTTGAAAAAAAATAAAGAAAACCTCTATCTCATACTATATATTCAAATTCATTCATTTCCATCTGAATAAAAACTAATATAAAAATGAAAAAACACTAAATATATAAGTACAGTTATTTTATCTTAGAATAAGGAGATTCTAACCATGATAAAAAAGGCAGAACCAATAATGGCACTTATTAAGTGCAACAAATGTACCATAAACAAAGTAAAAGGCCAGCAACAAATCAGGAAAGCATGTGATATGCAACAACATTCAGTGGTTTGATATCCTTGATATATAAAGAGCTTTATCAAATCAATAATTAAAAATTGAACAGTCCAACAGAAAAAAATTGTAAAATAGTAGAGATAGAAAATGCACAAAAGAAATCTAGGTGACCTATAACCCCATGGGGAAAAAAGTTTAATATTTTTTATTAAAACAAGATAATCTTTTTTATCTAACAAAATGATAGATGTTTTAATAATAACATGGTATTAGAATACAAACTGGCACTTTAATACATTTTTGTAAAATGATAATTTTCTTATAGCACAATTAGGCAATATGTATCAATTGCCTTTAAATTATACATGTCTTCTAATATACTAATTCTATGCTTTGGAAATTATTCTAAATAAATAATATCAAGTGTACAAAGATGTTTATAATAAGGAGACTGGAAACAACCTAGCTATCCAACAGAGCATTTGGCAACTGAAATTCTAATACAACCATGCAATGGAATGTAATGGTATGTATAGTTACATGGAAAGATCTTTAAAACCCAGTAAATGGCAGGAAGAAACTTATAAAGCTGCATCTTTATAAGAGCCCGTTTTTTAAAAAAAATAAAATCCTTAAGACAGTTATAGACAGATAGACGTGTATGTGTTTCTGTGTGTAACAAAAGGTCTGCAAGAATATATATATATATAAAGGATCTATATCAGAATACTAAGAGTGGTCATCTCTTAAGCTAGTGGTTCACAATGGAGCAGAGCTTTCAAATATACTGTCAAGCAGTCACATTGTGAAAAACCTTTTTCTCTTTTCTTTTAAATGTTATGCTCAGTTTTAACACTCTGTAAACAATTCTAAGGCCCCTATATTTTTTTCTTAAATCTCTGAAACTGGGATGAGTACCATAAAACTATGGAATGAAAGCACTGTGTCATGCTTAGAAGCAGCAAGGTTTTCCGGGTGAGTGATTCGTAAAATAATTGTGTGCATTAAAAATCAATTTAGGTAAAATTTAGCATACCTAGATTTTTCTAGGAATTTAAGGGAAGAACATATTTTGTTTTATTTGGAACTTTATCAAGGCTTTTCAGCTTTGGATTGAAGGAGTAAAAAATGGGATTCAAGACAACCAAAAGGGAAGGGCAGGTACAACAGGTAGTATTGTCTGCAGGGGTTGCAGCACATGGAAACTCTTGAACATGCAACAATAGAAAAAAGTGCCTTCTTCACCTTGGTATCCCAATCATCTAACAGTGCCTTCCATCAATGTTTATTGAATAAATGAATGATTGCTACTTTAGTAATAAAGAAGTCCATACACAGTAGCAGACTGAAAGGAAAAGACCTAGAGATCATCTGTGGGGGAGAGGGAATCCACAAGCATACTAGAGCATCATGAGAATAAAATCCCCCCAAAATTGATCAAACTCTTTATAAAGTATTCAAGGAGTGTGACATAACAAAATAGAAGCCTCCCCATAAAGCAGGTTCACTAAAAAGTTGAGTCCCCTAGAAAGGTTCCCAAAGACAAGTTTGGAAAGCATATCAATTATATCAACAAATTTCTTACATATAATCATCTTTACACACTAATTGAGAACTGAAGGTATGTATTTAAATACATAGAAGACCAAAGTCCATAAATTCTATACAGTTGTTTCAACTTCACATTTATCATTTCATTTTTTCTTTTTTTTTAAATTAATATGTATATTTTTTACATTCTATGATGTTGTTGCAAAGCGGTTGGGAGGGAGGCGGAGAGGGGAAAGGGGAAGGAAATGGGATGGAGGAAGGAGGAGGGGTGGGATTGAGGACTGTGGCACCCATATTCCCACAGGAGAGACTAGGGGGCTTCCAGTGGTGGCTTGGTCATTGCTGGGCTGGCTGGGTGCAGATGTCAAGGAACTGTGGCAAAAGCCCTCACCAGCTCGGGAACCCAGGGCCCTTTTTGTTGTGGCTCGGTGGTTGTTGCTTGGCTGGCTGTGGGTGTGGAGGAGGTGTGGCCAAGGCCAAGGCTTGGGAGAGCCTGGGGCACTTCCTGTGGCAACAATCATCATTTCCCCTAACGGAGTCTCTGCCTCAGTTAATATTTTGCATAATACAATTTTTCCTGGAGGCCCATGAATGACCTTATTTAAATTAATAAAGTAATTCAGAGAAGGTGTCCTAATTAATTGCTAATAAATATGCCCTAAAGACAGAAGCTCAAATTCCATTTACATATCTGCATATGCATATTCAAATATATCTAAGTAAGTCTATTTTCACTTCCCTTATTTCAAGACATTTTAAAAGCATGCATAGCTTTTAATGTCAGGAAGATCACTGGGGAACCTAGAACCATAAAATTCTGGCTAGCTATAGTTGAATGACACGTTTTTACAATTCACAAACCATCTTAAGTTCCAGGGTTGTGTCTCAAGTAAACACGTAAAGTTCATATTAATAAGTCCTTAATGTAATAGCCTCATCTTTATTTATACTTTAAATGTGGGTAAATGTTATTAAATTACTATGACAGTCTAAATTCTCATCCATTTACTACAAATCATCTATATTTCATATAGCACTATAGATGTCTTCTCTGAGTTTATGAAGAATTATAATGGGGGGAAAAAAATCAAATCAAACCAAACATTGACGAACAACTGAAAAGAGCATTCCATGTGCAAATGAAAAATGTTGCTTGATAGAGAGATCTATAAGGTCATTTTCAAAAACAAAACCATCTTGATATTATTTGTCAGATAAATTCATCATAAAAGTAATAAATGTCTAAATACAAAGGAAGCTGTTATCAATCACAGGTTCACCATGTTGTTATTAACTTGTTACCAACAATAACTCAAATTAAATTATATCCAAAATCATCCCTATGATAATATCACTACCACTTCCTTAAAAGGCAAAGGGATAGAAATTTTGGAGTATGATCAATATACCACAGCTGTCCACCGTGATAGCAAATGTCAACATTCCTTAAGTGTCCTCAAGAAAAAATGCTGGAAACCTCTGTTTTGAGGGATCAAAACAGTGCCTTTCCCTTCTCAAAAGTAATGACCAGGTTGCCTCAGGAAGGTTTCTGAAGCCTAATAAACCATTTCACTTACCTTCATCTCCTTTCTCTGAAGAACACTAACTTGCTTGTACAAGCTTGGGCTAGCTGGAAAACACTAGATTTTACCCTGGTGGATGATGATTTAAGTCACCTTATGTGGGCTGACTGTAGACAAAATTATGAGGTCAGCACAGTTTACCTTCAGTGTTTCCCTGTTCTCCTCTGTTTATCTTCCTTTCACTACCTCCCTCTACTTATCTCACCTCCAAGAAATCTGGAACTCATTTACTGTCCATTTACTATTACTCATTTAATATCTTTATTTAAGATAAAGATAATAAATTGTGGCATCCACCTAGGCCCAAAGTCCTGAGCTTCATATCTGTCCCCAATGTCTGCTTATGGGACTAAAGGTCCAAAAATAATTTAAACTAATTCATACAATGGTGGTGACTAAGAATAGTGGCTTCACACACACACACACACACACACACACACACTTTTCTTCATGAAGTAAAAAACTGGTGCTTTTCAACTGGGTAGGAAGAAGGGGCTAGTGAATCAGAATCACCTGAGGGATTCTGAAATGAACTTTCTCAATGATGCACGAATATGTCACCACTGTCCCACTGATGACCACTGCCTTGAGAAGCCACTAATACCGAAAGTGAGTAGTGGGAAGGGCAGAGAGAAGCATGATACTGCTGAGTTAAGGAACACCCTTTGCCTTGCCCCTTTCTTCAGCTCCACCATGAATACCTGGGGGTTGTTCAGTAACAGCTGCACTTTCAGGTAATCCCCTTTTTAAAAACATACAAACACACAAGGTCTTTCTCTGCTTTAACTTAAAGGATAATCTGCTATAGGTCTTATATAGGGCTTTCAGGAACCAAGGAAGGACCAGTGGAAAATATAAAATAGTATCACAAACAGTCCAGGCAGTAACCTACTCATATGTATAATCCAAAGCTTATGGAATATCTATTTATGAATATGATAAACACTAGAAAAAATTACTACAGGTATTTCTCTTCTCTCTACAAATGGTCAGCTCATTTTCACCCTTATGTTTCAACATCAATGTCTTCTCCTCAGGGAATCCAACCTCTTCTGGCCACCCTATCACAAGCAGGATTTTCACCCCTATGTTTCCTTCACAAAACTTACAAAACTCAAAATTCTTTTATACCATTTTACGTGGAGTGTAGTCTCCCTCCCACCCCAGAGCACAGTTGTACCCCAGTCCAAGCTTGGTGTCTGGCACAGAAGTACTCAAAAGTATCTGTCCAAAGAAATTAGAAAGGTAGGATTCCAATTCAACATAACAACAGAGCATGAACGGGTTGTAAACCCAGTAAGAAAAGAAACAGGGAGGTGTCATAAACCATAAACACAAAGAAAAGGCTAATAGCCCTGAGGTCATGTTTAGATGTATGCTGGGGTAAAGCAAAGAGGAAAGGCCTAACAGGCCTGAGAAAATGAGGCAGGAAGGCTTTTGAGATTAAGTGAGCTGAGCCTGAGCACTTCGGCTTGGTACAGTCCCAGACAAGGCAAGGCAAGAAAGTCACGGAATAAAATATATTTAAGATGGCACCTGACTTGCCTCAATTCTCCAGCCAAATTCTGATATGCACGCCCTGCTTCAGAGCACAAAGGGAGGCCATCAGGCATAAATCCCTGTGAACCCATGCCTCCAGGCTCAAAAGAGGCACCCTTCTTCCTCCAGAGGCTTCCCTCTACCAGTCCTTCACCTCTCCCTTATCTTCACCTTGTCTGACCCTACTGCTACTTCCCAAATCCTAGGCATGCTGGAGTCTCTCTCAGCAAGAAAACAAAACCTTATTGTGGAAGGCACATCCTCATCCTTCCACTGCTGGCTTCTAAAGGTTAGACCTCAGTGGCCCCACCCACTCTGCCACCCACCACAAACAAGTTCCAACAAAGAAACAGAGGTTACCTGTGACCACTTTCCCTGCAGATGGCCAAATCCAAAGGCAATCCTGACCCCTCCCAACTACCAGCCCCTCTGCACTATTTCACACTGTAGACCACTTCCTCTGTGAAACTGTTTGTCCCTTGTTTTAACAACACCTGACTCTCTCAAAACCTCCATGACAGTTCCTTCTCCTCTCTTCATCTCTTCTGCTGTCCTGGTAATTCCCCAGTGTTCTTTTCAAGGTTTTCTTCTTTTTTACTTACTATTCATTTTCCTCCTGAGTGAGACACTCCAAAAGTTACAGCTATCACCAGTGACTCAGAATCCAGATTTTCAGTAACACACATCTCTATTCAACAAATGAATGATCTAGCTCCTTACTGAATATCTCCAGTTGTACACCAGATAAACCTGAAAGTTAATGATTTAAACTGATCTCACTGTCTTCTCTCAACATATTATTCCCCATTATGGTTGATGGCAACCAGGTGCCCAAATCAGAATGCAGTCACACCAAACACCACTGCCCCCCTCCCCCCTCCCCCCCAACTGACTCCACATCAACTGATCACTAGAGCCCCTTGCTCTGGTTCAATTTGCCTTCTAGAGACTGCACCTACCCTCTCCCTTTCTCATGAACACTGCAGCACTTCAGACCCTCATCCTATCTCACCTGGTATCTGCAAATCTCATCTTAGATTTACCGACACATCCACTCCCAGAATGACATTAACATACATACCTGGCCATAGGACTTCTCTACTTAAAGGCATCCAGTGGCTTAACTGTCCACAACTCCTACCTACTAGATACCAGCTTCTATTACTTTCTCATGTTGTATGCTCCAGCCATCCAGTTCATACCTTAGTTTTCCCAGTTCATGTTTTTCCCTGTATTTTAAATGTCCCCTGGCTATAATAAGCTTGTGATCCTTCAAGACACATCTCAAGTGCCACCTCTTCCATGAGGCTTTCCCTAATTACCCCTAGCACACATTCAAATTGAAGCATTGATCACCCCTTCCTTGGGACCTATTTTGCATATATATCTATTAGCGAACTTAGCATCATCTATTAGTTATTGTATTTGCAGGTATGATCATGTGTGTATACTATACATACAGACACACGGACACACATTTCTTAAAAGGCTAAGTCTACGTCCTATGGATTATTCCATCTCCAGCATCTCGTGCAGTGCTTAGTACATAGGTAGTTCTGAATAAATATTTGCTGGCAAACTGCTGTAAGTCAAAGAACTTACGTATTGAGGGCAACAGAGCAAAGAAGATATCAATTTAGAAAAAAAAAAAAGGAAAGAAAAAACAAATAAGGCAAGAAAGAAAATAGCACTGCTACACTAGAACCTGTCCTAAACCAACTGGGAGTTAGATCTGGCTTTACTGCACTCCCAAAGTCCTCTGTTCCTTCCCCTGTCATACACAACACACGTCTTATTGTAACTATCTTTGTGTATGCCTTCTCTACCACAGTGAAATACCACTACTACCAGTAATATTTCTAAATATCTTAGAAGCAACTAATATTTACTGATCATTTGCCAAGTGCCAGGTACCATGTTAAGTGTTTTACATGTGTTAATTCATTTACTCTTCACAATAAGCCAATGCAAAAAATGTTATTAGTATTACCATTTTACTGGTGAAAAAAAATGAGCCTTAAATAATAATTAAATAACTTGACCATTATCCCACAACTAGTGAACAGGATTCAAAACAAGGAGTATGATTTCAGGGTCCAAGCTCCTGATTTAACTACTATAATATGACTAACACCTCCTGCCAATGACCCACCACCAAACACATGAATAAAGGCCACAGGAGTTCTAAGAAGACATGGGCCTTGTTTGGCTTATTTGCTACATGGCTCATAGTAGATACTCAGTAAGTATTTGCTGGCTGACTGGCTGAATAAAATCTGTTTAAAACTTTGGGCTCAATGTTTTTATTTTTTAATCTGTAAAATCTAGGGGTGATTCTTTAAGATCTCTTTCAACTGCAAAAATTATGTGAAGGTAAAAAGTGCCTGCCACCTATGATGTCATGATGACACTTCAGAGAGAGTACAGACAGGAAGGGAAGAGTGTGGGTCTGAGATCAGCAGATCATTGGAATCCTGGACCCGCCTCCTAACCTGGGCAAATCACTGGATCTCTTTGCAACTGCATCTCTTACTTTAAAATATGAGAGATCCTAGCAACTGTCTCTGTAGGTGATTTTGTGGATTAAATGAGAAAACATGAATAAGAACATCTACACAATGCCTGAAACACACTCAAACACTAATAAATGGCAGCTATCACTGCAACCTAGGAATCTGAACATAATTGATATATTTACCCACAAAAGTGAAGATAAGCATCCACTGATTAAACACAGCATTCTCATAAAAAGACTAATGTCCTATTTCATTATTTTATTGTCTTGGGCCATTAGGATTCAAGCATTTGAGTTACAAAGAAAAGACTTAGGGAACAACTATTTTTATTCAAAATTGTGGGTTCTGTCTTATTCCTTTCTCCTTGTGTCCCTATTTGAACATATCCAGACAATTCACTCATATCTCAATCCCTCCAATTCTCATTTCTCACAAGAAAAATTTTTTATTAGTTTTTAAAAATGATGGGTGAGTATGGAGGAGGTGCTCTAAGGCAGAGTCTTAATCTATAAATATTTACCTTTTTGCTAGCCTATCTGATTATAAAACATCCTGCCCCCTCCCCCCCCCAAAAAAATCATTTCCCTAAAAAGTTAATTTTATTCAATTTAAACATTATTTTAAGAAAATTGGCATCCATTTTCTAAGATCAGCTGAGATATCCTCAAATGTCCCCAAACTAAGTTTGTAAAATCCCTTCCCCAAAATAAAAAAAACTAGCTCCTTTTTCCTCTGAGCCCTATGTATTACCAACCAAGAAAAATCTACTAAAAGAAGAAAAAAAAACTTATGAGTTCCCTCAGGCTTTCACAAAACTATAAGAAACTTTATAAGAAGTCTCTATAATTTGGCTAGTCAATTAGCTTAGTTGATTAGAGCGTGGTTCTGATAACAGCAAGGGTGCAGGGTTCAACCCTGTACTGGCCAGCTGCCGAAAAAATAAATATCTATAATTCATTATCTTATAAAATTTAATAAGCATACATAGATAAAAATCTCAAAATAATAAAAATAGCACAATTATTTTATATTTTTTATACTAACAAGCATAGAGTGTTACATTAAAAA
>NW_007727696.1:221802-223150 GCF_000696425.1 Galeopterus variegatus | reverse complement strand
AGATAATATTTGTTCTATACAATTGCTAATTCTTACTATCCATGATAATAAGAGTCAGGAACGGCATGCACAAATGGATAGATGAATAGATGGATAAAGCAAAATTCAGACAAAGCTCATGGTAAAGAATACATCTTGTCTGCCAGCTCTCAAAAATCCTTGGTGAGTAGCTAAAATGAACCAACTTTTTAACTAATTTTAATTTTACTAGGGGTCTTCAAAAAGTTCACAGAGAAATTTGTATTAGCTTGTCAATTCTATTTTTCCACGAGAACTTCTTGACGTGCTTTCATATATTGCATCACTGCCTTTGCTCATTCTCTTGTACGGAAATTAATTAGCAGTGATACGGGCAAAAGACTAACAGCAGGAGAGAAAAATGTCAAAATCGAGTCACTCTGAATAAACAGGCTGCAACTGGTAGTTGGCTGTATTCACATTTCATGAATAAGAAAACCAACGTGACTTCTAAACCAAGTTTTCACAAAACCAAGTTTTCACAGAAACCAAGTTTTCACAGAAAGGCAGTTGTGAAGAAGTTAGTGCTAAGCAAGGAGGCAGTATCTGTTGGGAAAACGGCTCAACAGAACCAAGAAGGAATAAATCTGTTGTGTCTCAATGAGTCTCAAGAGATGGCAAAATGAGCACTACGAAGCCGTGGCCTGAGTAACCCCTAAACTCTAGAAGGATCCCATTAGCTTCATCTATCCACATCTGCACCATACAGAAGCATGGGTAAACTTAATAAGATTTAAATAGAATAAATATTACCATCATCATCACACCACCACTACTTCACCAATCGTTTACTGAGGGCCAACATTTACAAAACACTTTCCATGACTTCATTTAATACTCAAGAGAACCAGATGAGAAAACTGAAGCACAAAGGGTGAGGAAAAGAAGAGCAGATATGGAAATCGTATCTAGTTTTGCTTAATTGCAAAGCCCAAGCTCTTAACCACTGTATCACCCTCCACCTGGAAACCCTGTTGGTTTAAGCAAGGATACTCAGGAGTCAACTAATTCCACTTTGAGGAGGCTACATGCAGTACAAGAAACAGGAATAAGTAGTAAATGAAAGGTCCTGGACAGGGTCTTCAGAAAGGAAAGGAGAAGGCATTCACAATTATGACAGATGGGACCACAGTTCTAAGGATAACTAAAAGAAACACAAATGCTATCTCAAAGACATGGGAAATAAATTCAAATGCAAAGAATATAAAAGTTATTTTAAAACTGGGAACTTACACATCACCAAAACAAACCATAACATGACTGCAATGAAATCTCAAAGCTTTTTTTTTTTTTTTTTTTTTTTTTTTTTTTTTTTTTTTTTTTTTTCGTG
>NW_007727696.1:214728-220607 GCF_000696425.1 Galeopterus variegatus | reverse complement strand
CAGTGCGCCACCGGGCCGGCCCTGAAATCTCAAAGCTTTAATAAAACATTTATTTCTCATTTTCTCAAAATTGTCTACCCATTGCACATATGTATAATTTTTTCCACTTCAATTTATATCTCAGGATCTTAATTCCTCACCAAAGCTACCATCCCACATTTCCAACTGTCAGCAGGATGGCTTCTATTATTGTTAAGAGTTTTGAATTCAACATATCTGTGAGATAATTCTTTCCAATAAACCATTTCTTCATGCTGACTTTCTTATTTCCATGAAGACACACCCTCCTGACAGTTATCCAGGCTCAAAAAGTCAGCAGTATCCTTAATTCTGCTCCCACCTTTTTTCCCAAATAGTGGCATTCGTTCAATTAATTTCTATCCCATAGACTCCAATTTGTTGCTTTAAAAATTCTCTCATGCTGATTTGGACCCTCACTGCCTCTTGGAATTTCTTCCTAATTAGTCTCCACTCTCCTGCCTCTCAGTCTCCAAAGCAATCATTATCTCAACTATACATCCCCTGCTAAACTTTATGTTCCTTCAGTGCCAGGACTGTGTCTTTGTCTCTGAAATCCCTGCAGTGCTTAGCATAAAGTCTTTCCCAGAATCAGTACTCACATATTTTATATTAAATTGAATCCAGTCTACTGTGCAGCCACTAAAATACTTTAAGATGATCCTATGTAGCCACTACAACTCAGTTACTTTGAGATGGGGCAGCAACCTCAGAGGTCAGAAAATTTAAGTGGGTCCAAGGAAATTATTCAGATAATTAAGTGAGCATGCCTGTGCTATGCAGAAGTCTACACCATGGCCTGTGTTCTCCCTGAGGATATAAATATTTCATTCATACGTACCCATATGTCCAGTCATGTATCATTTCAGACTGTCAATGCCTTTACAGAAAAGAATAACTTGTATCACATATTTGACTTCTAATATGTTCTTGGATACGAGGCTAAATTGTACCAGCTTAACCCATTTGAGGGTTATCAGGGAAGCTGACATGACAGTCCTCAGTATGTGCACTCTGCTTATTAAGAGAAATGTGGAAGAGATTCTAAATCATACCCTACCGTAAGAGTCACAAATAATGCTAACAAATGATTTACACAAAGATTTTTAATATTCCTCTAGCTTGACTATTACTATATCTTCAGTAAATGCCTGTTCCTTGATCCCTCATACCTAAAGTGGGTTTAAAAGTACTAGAGTGGTCAGGAGGCTTTACATGCAGCCTCGATTAGCACTATGTAGAGTAGTGCTGAGATTAAAGGACTCACCTGCCATGCCAAGAACCAGAAAACAAACTGAACAAAATATCAACAATAGTAAGTAAATATCTGCATCACACATGGAATCAATAATAGGAATAACCACGAAGCACAGTGAGGCCATCTATTTAAACATCTGCTGTTATGACATAATGCAGGGAAGAGTAAGAGTGCACAAGACCAAGGTGCCGGGCTGAGGATAAATGGGACAGGTGTTAAATCTACTAGAAGAGTCTTCACAGTGGCCTAAAGAGCCTCCACAGTCTCCCCCTGTTGTCCCTGCTACCTCTCTGAGTCTCACCTCCGAGCGCTTTTCCATCCTCACATGGGTCTGACCCAGCCATGCTGGCCCCACTCCTGCCCCTCAAATGACCCATGCCACACTCCAGCCTCATTTACATTCCCACCACCTAGAAGGCTCTTCCCCCATAAGCTACATGGCCCCTTCCTTCACCTCCCTCAAATCTCTGGTAAAAAGTCTCTTCCTGAAGAGACCCATCCCAACTACCCAAATTAAAACTGCAACCGACCCTCTGCCCCAACAGCCTTAAGGCTCAGTTCTTCATCATGATTATTACCTTCTAACATACTACAGAATCCACTTCTATTTTATGTTTATCATTTACTGCCTGCTTCTTTCCTCCCCCATACACCCCCCCCACTAGAATGTAACTTCTATGAGGGCAAGGAATTTTATGTGTTTTATTCATTGACTCATCTCCAGTGGCTAGAAAAAGATACAGCTTGTATGAAGAGCTCAAAAAATATGAGGGCGTCTTCAGAAAGTTCATGGAAAGAATTGTATTATCTTTTAATTCTATTTTACCACGAACTTTGTGAAGTACCTTCATACTTGCTACATGACTGACTAAATGAACATGGAAATTATAGAGCTGTCCTAACTGAGCTACAGGGAATTTTTCTGAAACATTCATTACCCATCTTACGTGTGAAACACTGTATTAGGCACTATGTATTAAAAAAAGAATAAAACACAAGAGTCCTTGACCTCAAACAATTTGCTCCAAAATTGCCTCCTAGGTTATCTTAGGGCAAAGGATGCCACAGCCACTTAATTTATTTACCCACTTCCTCCAGCACCTACTGCACACCTGCCTACACTGCACAAGTTTACAATGGAAAGAAAACATGTCAAGGATCTGAGCCCTGAGCAGCTGAGTAATCCTTTAAGAAAAGTGCCCACATGATTCTTTTAAGACTCCATTGCACAGATTGTCAAGAAGAACCAGATAGGGAGTATAACCTGTACAATACTCAATACTCACTAGGTTATAAAAATGCTGCCAGACATTTCCCTCGCCAGACGAACCAATTCAAATGATCTATTTTCAATAAACAATTAACTTTATATATAAACATTTACAATTAATATTGATTGCTTAAAGAGCATTCAATACAGTTTTCAGACCTTTAAGAACTTCTGATTTCTTCAAAATTTATGAGGCATCAGAAAATGAGGTCTAGGCCTTTATTTCCTTTCAATCTTAAATTGGGGAAAAAAAGTCTGACAGACCATTATTAAGACCCTGTGTTTGCAATATGATTTTAGAATGACTAAAGCTTTTTATTGATTTCAACCCCCTAAAAATACTAGAATAATCTCTGTTGTAAAGTCTGTTGTGGGAAGAAAGAGAGGAGGAGGGAGAGAAGAAGGAAAGACAGACAGAACCATACATTTGACATCCAACCTGGTCTTTTGAAGGTGAAATGTTCATTTTACACAAGTAGAACATGTCTAACATGTCTTTAAATATGTCCTAAGAAAATAAGTTTTGAGGGGGGTGAAAGCTGACTATTTCCACTACTGGAAACTAAAAAATGTGTAAGAGAAATTGGTCAAAATAAAGGCCACACTTGCCAAGTAAACTGAAATTGAAAATGATGACAAACTGTATTTAATCCAAGATATGGTCACTGTCCTTAATAGACAGGAGAGGAGAAAGGTAGCAGTGTAATCTGAAGATACGTCAGCCAAACAAATCCCACTGAGAAGGGATGGTGTCTGAGTCAAATGTGCCACTACCCCATGCAGGCATCCACTCCTGAGGCCGTGTCCCAGTTGACCTAACATAAATTAAGAAACGTACCTCTCTCACCTGATCTTCCTGGTTTTTCTTTTTCCTCTCTTTCTAGAGAAAAACAAATACTACATAAGGATCTGCATTTGTGGCTTCCTGCAGGGAGAATGAGAAGCACACAGAGAGCCAGACAGACACTATCTGGGATGGCCTACAAAGTTTCACTAAAGCTGCTTCCCAGTGCGGTAACTCTCCCCTCTCAATTACCCTGAAGCAAGCCTATCACTCACCAAGATGCTGCTGTTAAGAATTCTACTGTCACTTAACTAAGGAAAACGATAAATCTTTACAGCCAGCAGCCAGCTGCTTTAGTCTAAACTGTGATTCCTTCTTCACAAACTTCTATAACCCTTCAACCTTCCTTCTCTTTTTCTTACATTCCAGCAAGCATACAACAGCAATAAATGTAACTTCCCTCGCACAACATGCAGATGTTAACAGCTCTGTACAGTTCTGTAGAACATCAAAAAACATTTCAAGAATCCCATAAGTGCTGACTAAACTTGCCTGAATTACCCACACTACCTCCTCTTCCACATTCCTGATGTATTTGTTTTCCTGAATATCTGGGGGGAAAACACAAAAAGTAATCTACCAACTGAGAAGGGAAAAATGTAGAGTGAAAAACAAATACATAAGTCAACCAACCTATATGTTCGATAAAATTATGCCATAGACACCAGTAATTTGAACACTATTTAGATAGTGTTCAACCCCCAGCAACATCTTTCCCCACCCTCAGTCCACAATCCTTCCACAGGAAGTCTGACAAGCAAAATGTTACCTCACAGACTAGAAAAGTATTTGAAGAATTGTTCCTTGCAATTAAGTACATAATTCATGCAAAAACTAAGAAATTCCTTATTTTCTCCACTTGAGAGCATTAGAAAATTCTCTTTAAAAGGCTTATATCTAATAACTATGCAACTAATTAATAAACAAAATTACTGTCTTATGAATTAAAACTCTTTATAGCATCCTTCATATAACCACAAATTTCACTCCAATTTGTAAGGCAGTTTGACATCTTCAATGTTAAAAATGTCTTTAGGAAAAAAAAAAAAAAGTAAGAAAGAATTATAAGTATGCGTAAAGTAAACAATAAAATGTTAACTGTAAAAAATTTTCGAATTCACTGAGATATGTTTTGGGGAAGAAAAAGAATTTTTTAAAAAGTTGCCAGTAGTTTTACTGGGTGTGGATTTTGTCACAGAATTCCTTGAGTTTTCTTCCTTAGATAATTCTAGATCAAGTGCAGCAGACTGCAGATGCTGAGCACGACTCTCACAGCAATATCTTAACAATGTTTTATTAAGAATAACTAAAAGTACCAGAAAGGGATTTTCAACAAGACGTTGCCAACTGTTTAAATATTCCTCAAAACCGTCATAAATGTTTTATTATGATCAGTGCGTCGATGACAGATCAAGTACTTACTAATATCTGGGTACTGTGCTGAGTCTTCTAATAAATTATCTCATTCAATTCTCACAATAGCACCATGGTTTTAGGTATTAATTCTCCCTTTCAACAGAGAGCAGACATAAGCTAAAACAGGTTGCTCAAAGTCAAACATCAAGCAAATGGCAAGGCCAGAATCCGAGATACGTTTTTCTGATTAAAACCCATGCTAATTCCAATTCAATAGGGTGCCTCAATGGATTTACAGGCTCATCTCATTCTTTCAACTGTTAGAAAGATGCCTACTAAGTGCAAGACACACAGAAGCTCAACTTATCCTTTTAGAGGGCAATTTAGATGTCATTTCTTAGCCTTTTTTTTGGTGGCTGGCCAGTATGGGAATCCGACCCTTGACCCTGGTGTTATCAGCACCACCTTCTAACTAGCTTAACCTTTTAATGGCTTCCAGACCTATTTTGAATAAATCCCCAACTCCTAGCAATGGGCTGCTCCCCCCCACCCTGAACTTGGCTGAAGCTACCCTGACCTTTGAAAACACCAATCATGTTCTCATCTCAATGTTTTACACCAGCTATTCCTCTGCCATTAAATCTTCGTCACTCAGGTCTCAACAAAAATCTTACAGGTGCCTCCCTTGCCAATCCAATCTAAATGAGCTTCCCCATCACCCACCCAAGTCACTCTCTAGCCTGCATTATTTTTTTTATTGTACTTATCCCTATCTGAAATTATCCTGTTCAGGCCGAGCCCATGGCGCACTCGGGAGAGTGCAGCGCTGGGAGTGCAGCAGCGCTCTGGCCGCGAGTTCGGATCCTATATAGGGATGGCCAGTGTGCTCACTGGCTGAGCGCGGTGTGGCCGGTCTCAAAAAGGACAAAAAAAAAAAAAAAATTATCCTGTTCATTTATCTGTTTCTTTGTTTATTGTCTGTCCCCTCCCAACTCCAATACAAATGCCCCGAGAGGAGGAACCCACCAGTCTTGCTCACCTCAGCATCTACAACAGTGTCAGACCCACAGTGTGAGCTCAATAAATATTTGTTAAATGGATGACTGAACTCTAGGTGCCATGGAGACACATAC
>NW_007727696.1:186023-214231 GCF_000696425.1 Galeopterus variegatus | reverse complement strand
TGAGCTCAATAAATATTTGTTAAATGGATGACTGAACTCTAGGTGCCATGGAGACACATACATAATGAGATACATGCCTGACCCTCAAAAAGTGTTCAGTCTGTAACAGGACAACTATACAAATGATTCCATGAAGCAAAATGTCTTAAGTGCCACATGTGAAGTAATAACAGTATTATATGGTTTCCCAAAAAGAAAAATTTGAAAAATCATTACCCACATAATATTAAAAACCGCTTATAATTTCATCAAGAAAAAAAGGAGGGAGGAAGATGAATTAATGGAGGAATAGCAGAGAATTCTCTCTCTCTCTCTCTCTCTCATGTTATTCCTCAGAGCGGAAATGCTCAGTTCAGACATGGCTTGGAAGATATAAACATCATTGAAATTCAAAAGCAGTTCTGAAAGAGAGGATGCCTCAATTGGTATGCAAGGGACGCTTCCTCTCCCTGAATACATTATGAACTTGCAGAATGCTAATATGCCATGCTATCATAAGCACCAGATGGGGCAGTAGGCAGTGCATGTCCCATCAAACCTCAAGAAGATGTATTAATGTTCATGCTCTTTAAAAAAAAAAGAGAAAGAAAAAATCCTTTGCCTGTGTCCCTAGACTTCCACATTTCTTAGCATTCAGTCACTTTCTCTCAAAGCACAGTCCTCCAGGGCTGCTCCTCTTCACCAGATGGTGCCAGGAATCATTTCAATCTATTTTATCACAGGAGGCAAAGGCCACAAAGCGTGTCAGACTACGCTTACTAAAGGCCTACCAAACACAAAAGAGAACAACAGAAGATACAGGAGACGTAAGAAATAAATCTTCTCCAGGCACTACTGATGAAACATTTTTTAATTACACTGAACGCTTGCTTATGATGAACAGAGAAAAATAAAAGCAAAACGTCTGTATGTCTGAACTTTCAAGACTAAGCTTGATATTGTGAAACTGAGGTCTACCTAAATATTCTCTAAAGAGGATTGGCCAAACTGACAAAATTATGAATAATCAGAAGGTGACCTAAACATGAGGCAAAGGCATAATAAATGGTACCTGAGTGCACTGAAATACTCACTTGTTTAAAAGTAACTATCAGAATAAATGAGCATCCCAGAATTGGGGCTGGAAGGCACCCTCTCTCAACTATTTCAATTTAGTTATGTGGGCATCTGAATATGCCATCAAAAACCAAGGCTCTGAACAAATACATGATTTGTAATTTCTCAAGCATTATTTTTTTCTTAAGTACATCTTTTAAAATAATTTACATTGATTTCCATTTATTTGGGAACCTAAACTGGTTTATTTATGACCAAAAAGGGGTATACCTTCTAGAGTACTCAAAGAGACAAAAAATTATAATTTACAGCATTGGTTTTTCCAATTTGAATATGCTTGAGAAATCCCTGAGAGCTTGTTCAAACACAGATTGCTGGGTCTACCCCCAGAGTTTCTGATTCAGCAGGTTTGGGGTAGGGCAGAGAATCTGTATTTCCAAGTTCCCAGGAGAAGCGGATGCGATTGGTCCACAAGCCCCACTTTGAGAACTTACCTCCACCATTCTGCACCATGTTTCCAATGTGCTTGACTTACCCTGTGAAAGTCTTTAATCTGTGCTGAATATCAGCAACACACTTGTACTAGAATACTCAGTTGGTAAGCTAAACCGACCTTCCAAGAATTTTTAAAACACATGAATTCAGAGAAATACTTACAAAATATCTGTCAAATTAGCAAAATTATTCTTTCAATATATACTAGGCAATGATATTCTCTGAAATTCAAAAGTCTTACCCTATTCCTTTCAAAGGATTCAATGTAAATGTTAAAACAAATATAAAAGGATAAAAATATTTAAAGAAAATCAGTGTTAAAATAAGAAATCAAGTTTTTCATGAAAATATATATAGCATGCACTGAATGAGTTATTCTGAGTCTCTCTAAAGTCTTTAAGATAAATTTTACCAGACTATCAAATTGCTAACTTATCTAGGATTTCTGATAGAAGAAACTGTTGGCTGAATTTACCATGTAAATGAAAAGATAAAAATACATTGTTAACATTTGCCTTTTGGTAAAAATCTCACTCCGTATGTCTGAGGGAAGACAAACATTATACCTATCCTCCACTGGGCAATGCGAATAAAAGATAACCAAGCTACATGAAAGTGCTCAGGATCATTTCTAAAAATATTACACAACTTATTACACAACTGTCAAAAGCCCTTCACTTTGTTTTTAATTTCAGTAATTATGCCAGAAAGTTTTAAGTGTTACATGTTGTATTATACACTTAGTAAATATAGTCTTCATAAATTATCAGATTTACTATACATGCAATTCTAATATGCAGCTGGCCACCAATAAAGCTGTAGGGCCTAAAAATAAATGTGTTCTTTTTCCTTAACTCTGGAAGAAAATGCTTGATTCATAAATACCATTTACCAAAAAAATTTATAAAATTCACTTCTTAATTTTTTCTCTCATTAACCTGCTTTGTGTATTATTTCTTTCTTTTGAACTCTCTGTGAATCCCAGTCTACCTATCATCCACTCTCTTATTCACTAAGCAAACATTTGCTGATTGCCTACTATATGTCAGGCTCGCAGGTAGCCTGGAATGGAATTATTCGAACTAAGAAATCAAGATCTTAATGTAAATGGTAGCTTTATCAAGGAGAGTTGATGATGCTTCAAATGTCTATTTTAAACAGCGAAGAAAAAGAGTCTGTATCTTGGGATAACACAGAACTGAAGTAAAAGGTTATACAGGAATTCAGCTTCTTAGCAACAACATCTGCCAAAAGACATGAAAATCAGTAAAGGGGATAAAGCCTCTAAGTGACCTAAATTGATGCCACAAATTAAAACTGACATTTATTACTAACTGAAAACCTCAAGACAGGCTTTTCAGGTTCAGCATGGACTTCAATATTTGACTCCCCATCCTAAGTTTGATTATCTGGTATCCAAGTTAACAAATTACTAGAAAGAATAAAAGGGTGGGCACACTAATCGAGAAGGTGGGGGCAGCTCACAGAAAGGGAAGAAATAGAAAATCATATCAAGCATAGGCAAAACTCAGAAAATCCCATCTAATGTAGACAAAACTCACCAAGCACTACAGTATAGAACTGGTTTGTGTGGAGTCAAACACTGTCCCCTATTTTTAAGCTCAGAGAGTATCACAATCTGCCTCTAATATCCTCCTGCAATGTATATTGTGCTTTATACGGGCACACAGCATAGTTACAGTCGTTATTACCACTATCCCGTGAAATAAGCAAGGCAACATAATTGTTTCTACTTGTAAGAGAAAGAGAGTGACACTCAGGCAGACAGTAAAATGACTTGTTTGTGTTCAAACCAGTAAGTGGGAAGAACACTGATTCACACTCAGGAAGTGACTTTCTCAATGCTCTACGTTCTTGATAGATGGCTTTGTAAAATACAACATATTAATTGTTCATAATATAAACCCAAGTTGCAAAGCTAAGGATAAAACATGTTCAGCACAAAGTGATCAAGAATACAGCTATGTATGAAAATCATAGCCATTCAGAATGATTGATTAATAAGCACAAAAATTTTAAACAGGTAAACAAAAGCAACTTGTGGGTTAAAGAAGTAATCTTCTGTTCTCTGGAAAATACTACAAAATGGTTCAATTCTCCAAGAGGCTTTGGTAAAAGGTTTATTAACTTCACACTGATATAGTACCAAATGTTTTACACTCAGAATATATGATCAAAATATAGATAAAAATGAAAAACAAAGATATTTCTCTATGTATCAAATAATCATGTAATATCAACAGGTAACTTTTCCTTTGAATGACGTTCTTTAGAAAGATTCCAAAATTGTAAAAAATAAAGGTTTGAAAGCCTGATTACATCTACATTTACTAATTTTTTAGGCTGCTTTATGTTTAGCAAGTAAACCCTGTTATATAGAGAATGCCTGAGTAATTAAGAAGTTAGGTTTTTAACTAAAATTAGTAAACCCTGTTAGCAAGTAAACCCTGTTATATAGAGAATGCCTGAGTAATTAAGAAGTTAGGTTTTTAACTCTGACTTCTATTACTCTCTATATTTTATAAACCAACTATCAAAAATATTATGGAAACTTTAGAAGAAAATAAACATTGAATACAAAGTTTGGTATTTTCTAAGGACAAAAATCTTTATTTTGATTCCTTTAACAAATGTTGTCTCTAGGCTGCACAAATATATCTAATGCTAGAGCAAAAAGGAAGGAAAAAATGTTAACAGGCCTTTTAAATAAAGTGCTACTGTAACTACTAAGTACATAAACCTTCAAATACAACTACAGTAAATAAGAAACAATGCCTATCTCGTATGCAAAGTGTCAGAATCAAGGCCTTTCTTCATTCTGGGTTCCAGCCTTATCCTTGTCAGGACACATGTTAAGCATTTTAAAAGCGAGAATATATAAATTGTTACCTCAGGACCCGCAAATTTTACTATGTACTTTCCTCCCAATAACCTGAGAATCATTAAAGCAAACAAGTCCAGAGAAAGGCAGTGAAGTTAAATCAGGCAAAGTTCAACGTAAAATAACAATACACTCAGTAGCACAGCAAGTGTCTTTCTCAAAGTTCCAAATAACTTACCACCATCATCAAAATCATCCCAATTGTAGAGTGCTCAGTTTATTTTGCCAAACTCTTTAAGACTCTTGTTAAAGCCATAAACACATGATAAAGACAACCTTTAATATCCCTTCTTAAAGAGCATTTTGCCTATCTAATTACACAGCTCTTAAAGTCAAACTCTTCATTCACAGCATCATGTTCTCATAGGTACTTTCAAAATTATTTTCTTGCACAAGCATCAAGTACTCTGTATGTTAATAAACCACACAAAATTAAAAGAATCCCCCTAATAAAATGAGCCAGACTATACTTATCACTTAGCCTTTAAAAGGGAAATGTAGAAAACAGAATGAAGCCTTCTAGTAGAGAAAGCATCACGCAATTTAGAAAAACAACTGCTTTTCTTTTGGTGGGGGGCAGGGAAGGAGAAGGTAGGGGATTGTTAACAAAAAAAAAAAAAAAAAAAAGATACCTGCTTCCCTGAAGCCTACTGGGCTTCTGGAAACACTATGCCTGTATGCCTAGGAACACCTACGGCAGAGCCATGGATCTGATTTATTTGCACCATCAACAAACTGATTTTATTTTTTTTTGGCAGCTGGCCAGAATGGGGATTTGAACCCTTGACCTTGGTGTTATAACACCATGCTCTAACCAACTGAGCTAACCAGCTAGCCCTGATTATTATTTTTTTTTTTTTCCTTTTTGTCTTTTTTCGTGACCGGCAACGGATCGCAACCCTCAGTGTCGCGCCTGTACCGGACCGGGACCGGCTACGGGATGGCAATCCTCGGCGTTGCGCCCGCACCTCGCTCAGCCAGTGAGCGGCCGGTCTGTATGTGGGATCCGAACCCTCGGCGGGAGCGCCGCCGCGCTCCCAAGCGGCGCACTGTAGCAGTGCGCCACCGGGCTGGCCCTAACCACACAAATTTTTAATAATTTTGTCTGCCAGTGTATTAAATATATCATTTGCTTTCCAATTTTCTACTAATCAAAACACAAAAAATAATCCACCTGAGCTTCTGATCTACAAATGACAGCCAGGATTACCACATTCCAAAAAAAGGTGATGTTTTAGTTAACCTGTACAGCTTTGTCAGGGAGTAAATTTACAATTTCTATTAAGCATTTATAAACAATGACATTAGCCTCCTGATACCTATTATTTCCCCTTGCACTCTTTCAAGAGGAATAGAAATACACTCCTAACCTGTTTTATCCAAGATCATTCTCGACAATTATAGCTAATGTTTTTCCAACTTTACTCTTCAGGGAAAAGAACAATTCTACCTTCTATGCAACTATACTTCAGATTCAAACATTCCCCTTCAAATGTTCCATCTAGCCTCCATTACAAAAGATCCTCTTATCAAGCCACAACACATTCACGCCCCTCTCAAAAACGAAAGAACAAAACAAAAAAGGAATACCAAGTCAGCAGACAGACCAGGGAATCCCATCTTTGCCATTTAACTTTATCTTGTTTCCTTGGGCAAACTGCTTAATTTATCTGATCTTCAGGTTCCAAAACAGATCATGTGGTGACAGAAACAATTTGCAGAGCTGTAGTAAAAATCAGAGTAAAAGCACATACGGTGCCTAGCCCAGGGCCTGTTATATATGGGCTTTCAAGAAAAGGCTTCTCTCGGTATACTGTCAGAGATTTATTCTGTTCAGAAATGGCAGTTATATATTCCCTTTGAGATTAAGAGGATTTCCTGATTCCTTTGATTGGAACTCTATGGGTTGAAAAATATAATTAAGCTAGACATTCCCAGAAAGTACATTTACATTAATATTAATTAATGCAAACAGCTGTTTGAGAAAGCCAGCCTGACAAACCTGTTTCTTGGTCAGGTGTGAAATCCTATTGTTCTCAAGTTATGAGTCATTTACGTTAATGGTTATTCCACTGGATACGGTTAGCTACCAAAGAACTGCAACTGTACACAAAGAAATTGCTTTTAAGATATACTACACCCACTGTTACACACAGAAATTAAAATTTAATAAAGCAAAAATGAATGTCCTATTCTCAGTAGAACAACAAACTAAAAAATATGAAGTTACATGAACGGAGATCCAATCTGGAGCAAGGCAGAAGAAGCAGGCAAGGCTTTCTAGTAAGTATCAGACTGGCCCACCATTCTCCATATGTGCTTGACTCCTAATCCAGATAGGTCCCTCACCTCTGGGTTCCTTTACAGTCTCTCCTTGTATTCTGGCTCTATTTGCTTCTCTACTTGGAACATTAAAACTATAAACTCCTTGAGGGCATGGAGGGACAGAATCATAGTTACCTGGTACCTGGCACATTTTGAGCAACATACAAATGTCTACTACCTAAATTTCCTTATTACAGAAACTTTTCAGTTGTCATAACCTTATATTTTTTGTTCTGCTTAATATGAGGGTACTTCAAAAAGTGCATGGAAAATGGAATTAAAAGATAATATGAATCTTTCCGCGTACTTTTTGAAGTACCATCATACTCTGGTAATTAACCTAATTTCCAAACAAATGCAAATTTGATGGGTCAAGTGATTACTGTTTCAGAATTTTCTCCTCCATACCTCTGCAATCCTGGAGTAGGAGGAGAGAAAGCATATGAGAGCAATCCAGTAAGAAAGATAAAAGACAACAAAGACTGACACTAATATGTTAACATGATTTAATGTATTTCTGAGATTTAGAAACAGCATGGTAAAGAGAGTGGACTGGGAAGATCTCCTCACTTTAATCCACCATCTGAACAACTTGCTTAATCTCTAAGCCTCAGTTTCAACATCTGTAAACTGAAGGTGCTTGCTTGTAAGATAAACCTTCTAGCTATAAAATGTATTTATTCCTTTGACGCAGAAGGCTGCTCAGAATATTATAATTACAGCATCTTCTTTGCAAATATCTATTATCAGTATAGTGAGGAGATGGTTAATAAACATTTCTACTTTATACAATGCCCACTAAGAAAATGTATGAACTATAAAATAAAAACGTTTAGTTTTCCTATGAATACTTCATAAATTATAGCCACCATCACCCCGCAAAGAAAAGATATAAACACTTATCTTTCTCTATAGACCATTAACTGCACAGGAATATGCCCTATAAAAGCTTCCAAGTATTATTTAAAATATATAGAACTGAAAGGCCACATCATGTGATATTCAGAAATTTTAACAGAAAATAATTTAAAAAGAAAAAGGGAGAGTGCCAGGGATTGAAGGGAAGTTAGAACTTCTAAATTTCTACTACAAAAAAGTAATGTCTGCACAATCTACATTTATAATTGGATATTGACAGCTTATATAGTTTTAATAGGTGGCGTGAGGCTTGTTTGACACAGCAAAGAGCCTAACACAATGGCAAACCAACTTGCAATGTAAAATAGTGTCCGTGAATGGACTGCTGTGAGTGTTTTTATTCTTGCATAATAGCATTTATATGCATCTATTAAAAAAAATAACCAGGTGCATTACCCAAATGTTCAGTTACTAGGGACACTAACAGTTGTCTCTCCATGACAATTTCATTTCTGTTTTTTACACAAATCATTGCTTGCAAGCACTGATGTTAAAAACAGAAAAATAGTCTAGTACACAGTGGCTATAAATGCCAAATCAATTTTCAGCAGATAATAAAGTCCATGTTTTACAATCAGCAATGCACTGTTTTACTACCCAAAAATGTAAGCTAATAATATATAGCTCTACTAAATGGAAAATGCAGATATGCTGTTAAAAAATGGGCCGGCTGTGAAAGGATGGATCATTTCTGCAGGGACCTTCTTAAAGCTATGTGTAAGTGTTTTGAAAATATCACATGATGTGGCCATGTGTTAAAAATTACAGCCAGTTAAGTTCTCTGCTAAGAAAAATATGTGGGCAATTTATGAAATGCACTCCAGGATGGAGATGTCTTAAGTAAAACCAGATTTTGAAAACAAACCTTTTTTTTTTTTTTCTTTTGGAAACTTGAACTTAAAAAAAAGTTCCAGGCACATCTGGAGAGCAGGACCATTGAGAAAGGGTGGTCTGACCTAACACTAGCCATCTTCTGAAAGAACAGCACTATTTCTGGACGAAGGGGACTGTGCTCACTTATTGTCCTTTTAAGGAAACAGTCTTGAAAGCATTTTGTAGGTCAAACATATGTTCTTTGATAATATTATACTAAGATTGACAAAAATATAAATGTTTCAAAAAGCTTGGAGTCACCTCCTTCTTTAACAAAATAATGCCCAAGGTCTCCCAGCCTTCTCATAAGAAAACATTTTCTTTCTCTTAAACACAAGGATCTAGTTGTTACAAAACTGACAGGCAGTAAAATGATATTTCCTTAGAGTGAGTTAAATAATTTTAAAATAGTTTAATCTATTTCTTCAAAGCATACACGGCCTCTTTTGACTCTTCATAGTTCTTTTGGTAACAGTATGCTATCAGCAGTTTTAAAAGCATGTTTTTTAAATCAAATTAGTCCTAGAAACCCCTAAACTTTTTTTTTAACCTACCCACCCCCAAAGATTGGTATATCTGAATAAATTCAGTTTGTGCACATCTGTTTCTAGGGATCCCCAATTTTATGAAAGTGGCCCTAGATCTCAGAATTGTTACATCAAGTCTGAGACAACCAGGAACCAGTTCTGACACTTGAACTACCCCCCCCCAAAACGTTGATATATATAAATAAGTAATCAAATTTTAAAAAACAGTGATGATATCAGATTGCACAGATCTTTTTAATCTTCTACACATAATTATTTGAAAATATAAAACCTACCCCAGATGATTATAATTATCCATTAATATAAATATATATGTATGGACTAAAATATGCTAAAACACATTAAGAGTAGTCCACCCAGCAGTAGAGTTTAAAAAAGTGCAGATGGGTGTCAAAAATAGCCAAGTGTCAGATCTGCTCAAGTATTGCCATTCTGGCACATGCTCACAGTCACAGCTGTTAATATATTCTCTGTATCCAAGTACAACGTTTTCTAACACAGTTGATGAGAGAGAGGAGAAAAACAGTGCCCACACTTCGGGCTACTGCTGTAGAACCAGTCAGATATTAACGACTTAACACTAAAACTTATCAATGACTCTAAAGTCTCTAAATATAGTTCAGTGCATTTTATATAAGGATGCTTTGAAGCTTACTTTAAAATCATGTAATTAGTTAGGAGCAGCAAGGGTCCTTACTAATCTCTTTCACCTATTATCACTCACAAACGGCTTTAGTTTATCGTGGGGTTTTGTTTTTATCAAAATAACATAGAGACACTTCAAAATGCTAATAAATCACTTACTAATAGCATAAAAACAAAGAAGATTCAAATTATGGCATAAAAATCAGAGGAAATTGTGCTACAATATTCTGATGAAATAAAAATACAAGCATTTTCCCAATGACTCTATATTACATACCCAGTGCACATTACATCTTTAGTTGTATGGTGCATATAAATCAAGATAAGAGCTTCAAGAGTTAAAACGACTTTTCAAAGACCTTATCGTCTTTTTGCAAATTGATTTTCCCCTTATTTCAGCTACATACATTCCTAGCCTACTGAACTAATAAAAAAGTGTGATTCTGCCACAAATGCATTGTTTCTGTAGACACATCAATAATGATGAGGATGGACTACAAGACACATCCTAAAGGGAAAAACATTCTTCAAACAACTGGCAATACCTACACACAACTGTGGTTGCAGAAAACTGGCAGATAATGTTTCAAAACACCATCTGGGAGGTGTACAAACTCTGTGGCCAAGCACAGCCTCTTCTGCCTGTCCTACCCAAATACTCCACACAAATCAGCCAGCTGGAGGATCTCTATTTGCCCTGCTTTTTTATCTGCAGATAGCCTGCTCCGAATTAGGCACAGGGCAATTTAGACAGTTCCTGAGAACAGCAGAAACAACTCCTTCCCCATTCAGGCTTTTCCATAAGCAGAGCTTTCACTGGCAACAGTCACAGAAACATTTTAGGCTCCAAAGATAATATTTTTCAGAGGAAATTGACATACACTAAAATTCCGGGATGACAACTGCTTCACTAATTCAGAAGGCTTTTTTAAAAATTAATTAATTTCAATTATTTGCCTGATGACATCTAGGGTCTGTGATTTAGGACAAGACTGAAATTCCTTGTAGTTCCAAAGCTTCCTTCACTTTCTCTGACATAAACAGCTTTTAAAGAAAACCTTATCCCAGGATTCCGCCATAATCTGAAAACTCTCTCCATAGATGAAATTCCCAGGATACAAGGTATAGATGACAATAGTGAAATCCAGAACAGAAACAATACTTCTTACTTGAGCTCAAACCTCTCAAGTAAACTGCTCCGGCAAATATCCATGACTGTACTTTCCTTTCCCTCAACCTTTAAAACACACCTCCCAAATTTTAAAAGCAAGGGCTCCACACCCTTTACCTCTGTATTCAGACCTTGATGTTTCTCTTTATGCCACCTTCCAATCACACCTCTGTCCCCTCCAGCCTCTTTCTGCCCATATCAAATACAGCACACTGTGGGGTAGCAGGTATTTTCAGTGCATAATAAAAAGTAAGCTTTCTTCATTGCAAAAGCAAGGCGAACGCAGAACAGGGCTAACTCACCAGGCATCCTTGAATCCAGCGTACCACGGGGAAAGTGGCTCTCTCCTATAAGCCAGCCCGCTCCGGGCTCATGCCTCCTGTTCTGGAATGAGCGGCAGCACAGAGGAGGGCCGTCAGAGGGGCTGGGGCGGCATAGCCCAAGGCAGGATGCTGGGCGCGTGCGCCTGCCAGGCAGAGACAGATGGAGAGCTGACACTCCGGATTGCACTTGGAGCAGAAATGTGGAGGATGACAGGAGCACATGTGGCCTTGAACCCAGCCCTGTCTCTTCGGGCAGAACAATGACAGGGATGTGTGTGCAAAGGATCACAACCCCTTTCTCCCCTTACCCGCTCTACCTCTCTCAGCAAGTTCCGGAGCACCAAAAAGCAGAAAGTGAAATGCAGAATGGTAAGCTAAATGTTGAATAATTCATTCACCACCACCCCCATCCCATGAAAAGTTAACCCTTATTTTGCCAAAAAAAAAAAAAAAAAAAAAAGGCAGTGCAGACCTGGCCCCTTAACACTGCTCGCAATGAAAGGCTTACTCTCCTCTTATTTTAACAGCCATAATTGGGAACTATATTACTAAATTTTAAAAAAATATATATACACACACACACACACACACACACACACATACATATATAAGTATATGCACAAATCTCAAAGCTTGTTTACTGAACTGAAAATCCCAGTCTAAAAACATTTTTTATAGGACTTTGTACATTGTGCCAGTTTATCATCATGAACAAAGTCTCAGAGTCATTCCTTTTGTCAGCTTCTCAGTAGTATGGGTAAAATAGGACACTTTTTAGAAGCAGAAGCTGAACACTTTTATTTTACTAGAGTGCTTTTAACCCCCTGGGATCCCTGCGCATTGATATGCTCCAAACATTTTCAGCTTACTTTCCTGTACCTTGCATAGAGATTCATGGGAGACAAAAACAAAATCTTCATTGTACAGCTTTTTCAAAAGCTGAACAATCATGTCCTCCTGATTTCTGATTCTTTTGCACACCCTTAAATGTTTATCCTTCCCACGAATAACACATACCCAGCCAGGTTCAATGGACTCTTCCCTATTAAGCTTTAATGGACACCATGATATATAAAACTAAGAGCCTTTGTTATAGTGCTTTATCTAAAGCTCGCTATTTTCTTCTCAGCAGTCCCTCTTTAGTCCTTTGTAAAACATCCTTGCCTCGTAGGAGAAACACATGCCTGTCTGCCTGCCTGCCTGCCTTGCATGCCTTCTCTAAACACACAAATGCCAGGCAAAAGGAAAACACTGTTCTCTTCTGAAACTCTTCCTCAATTTAACACTTGCAGCTCTTTCCTAGGTCTGTTTGTTTGTTTGTTTTCACAACAGAGCACATGACTAGGTAGATTCCCCAGGCTTTACATTTCCAGTGCATATTGAGTCCACTATAAACACAGAAACATTTCCATTCAGGATCCTCTGACCAGCCTGCAAGCTCAATGAATAAGACAGATAGGAGCATCCCCTTTAACTCTTGCTATTCCTTTACAGTTGCCAAAGTCCCTTTGCTTATTCTAAACTATCCCCATGCTTTTAGCCCTTGTCAGTTTGATTTTTCCTCCAACTTGCTGCCTCCAAGAAATTCTCAAAACTGATCTGAAAACAGAGCCGATGACTCTGACTTCTACCTACTCACTCTCCTACACCTCTCCCCAAGACTGCACACAACCTGTTTCAAAGCGCACACACATACATATCCTGCACATACTAAAAATATATCACCTTTGATAAAGAGTGTCAATCAATAAAAACTTCCACAGCTCCTAAATACTATCTCCAAGAAGCACTGCCTCACCCAGTGAACCCCTCAAAAAAAATCCATCATTGTCAGAGACAACTTGTAAAAAGACTACAATTCATAATGATTGCTCTGTTCTGTCACTAATAGTATACTGCACCCTATTTATGAGGCCAATCTTTTTGTTCATCTTAGTTAGATGTCACTTGTAATGAGGTTCTGTGTAATGGATTTCAGTACAGTTAAGCACTAAGCTCAAACATTCTTATGACAGAAAGCTTTATAGCAGGCATGAGTGTGATAATCAATTAAGTCCTGCTATAAGGGCCTGTATAGAATCTAACATCCTAAATCTGTAGATTTTCATTTTAAAAGAGAGTATTTTTTAAAATCACTCAAAGCTACATTTCTGTTTTTTTGTTTGTTTTTTGGCTTTTTTTAATATTATACCTATGTACCGATGTTAGAAAGAAAACATTTTCACAGTGGGGAACCCAACCTTTCATCAATATACATGGAGAATCACTTCTAAAATAGAAAATCATATGACCAAAAATGCAATACACTTTAAGAAAACTGGATGATATCCAGTTTTAAAACTGGGTCTTAATATGGGTACACTGTAAGTCCCTAAACCACAGCTCAGAAAATTGAACTTCCATATGCTATGTGATTATGTATCTTTTCTATGTGTAAAAAGGCTTTTTAAGCTGTTATCTGACTACAGTAATTGCCACTTTAAATTGATCCACGTCAACAAAACCCGGATCCCTGGAGATTCTCACCTAGAAGTCTGATTGCAGAAAGGGCCTAACTGAATAAGTGTGCATCTGAGCCTAGTTCAGCACTTTCTCAAGAAATCAGTTTCCCCCTCTTATTCTTTAATCTGGGAGGCAGCCACCCCACTTGGCAGTTCTGCCTGAACAGGGAAACCTCGATACATAGTTCTATACAGTTACTTAGACAGAAATAACTTTCCCTTTAATTAAAAAAAAAGAAAAGAAAAGAAAAAAGGGAAAAGAATACAGGAGCCAAGACCTCTAACATCCAAACTGCTTAATAAAAATAGACAATAAGATGATTAATGCATTTATGTAGGTGAATGGGGAAAAAAAGAATATGTATTGTGAAAGTTCTCTCCAGTATAAAAACACTGTCCCGCATCATCATTAGGAAATATATTTTATAAAATTGAAATATATGCAAAACAATAACAAAGAATACATTAATGACCAATTAAATATTTCCTCAGGAGAGCCATGTCAGTTAATGCATGTCTTTTCATTAAGAACACAGACCATTTTTAAGGCAATTTTTTTTTTTTAAGAGTCATCTAAATCATCACTTTCTGAATCAGTAAGTTTAGTCAATAACAAAATGCTGGGCTTCTAAAAAAATAAATAGGTAAATTGGTTTTTGACAATAACTTCAGATCATTCATTAGAAAGGCACTATGGCACACTGTATTACTCCAAGGTATTTTTCACTTATTTCCAAAACAGAACAGCCCTATTGTTCAAGCCTGACTTACCACTAGGGACTAGCACTCTACTGACATCGTCAGCAGTTAATGAATGGTCTCCACACTGGTAAAGGGAAAATGTGAGTTATGGCTTTTCCATAGGTCTTCTCAACTTCCCTCTGTGCTTCTTGTAGCAGGCTGTTGTGATACATTGTGACTTCACACTGTGGGTATTAAGTGAGTTAATTCAAAGGAGCTGAAACCTCATTGATCCTAATTGAAAGCAATACACCCAACCAAATACTTTTCTACCCCATCTGCTCTGGCCTGCCACCAGCTATTCAATACAAGAGAATTAATAGTTTCAGATATTCTAACTGACCCAATAAAGGCACTCATTTAAGCAGGGCTGCATTAACAAAGTGAAAAAACAAGGGCAAAATGGGTTCAAATGGAGCATTTTACTCCTAGTTGGCTTTAACAAAGCTGAATAAGGCTTATTCTGACTTTTTTTTATGTGCAAGGCTTGATAAACTGAATGAGAAGGCACTCAATGATCAGCCAAGGAGCATTGATGAATGGTCATTAAGACCTCCCTGCTCTTAGGGGAGACCCTTCCACAAAGTGGCATACCAGCTTGAAAGGGCAGACTCACTAATGTCCAGATTTCTCTGCTTGCTTGTTCCACTTTCAATTTCAGACCACTGGCCACCAAATGAGGCTGACATATTGGAAAATAATGTTTTATGGGCGAGTGGTAAAAAATAAAATGGAGGCATTAGCTCTGCTTTCAAATTCAAATCTGCTAGTTTTGTCAGACCCCAAAGGTTTTGATTTTCCACCCAGCTGGAAGCTATTAGTGTTTTCTAAAGGCATCCCACTGACAGGGCAAACCTACCTAATGTGTGAGCTGTTGGGCTAAGGGAGATGGACCTCTCTTTTGGATGATTTCCTAACTTCTCATCACTTTGACAGTCAATTAAATAGATACAACACCTAATAAAAATGTACATTAATTTGTTTCTGCCACTAAAAGACATCTGAAACTATATTAAATAAAGGCCATAATAGATTGTCTCCTGACAAAGATAAACCCAATTATACTTTGTCTGCAAGAAAAACAAATGATTTATGTTTTAGTTAGGCTACAACAACATTAAGATACAGCCAACCACAAAGATATGAGTGAAATACAGGGGGAAAAAATTAGAGTTAAAAAATTCATTGAAGTAGTCCAGCAATGTAAGAGATTATCTGTCATTTTAACTCTATTATAAAATGTCTTTTATAAACAACTAGACACATTCCCTCTATTCTCCTCAAATATTTCCTTTGGGGGAAATGATTGGCAAGCATTTGCACCTCCTCAACTTCCAGCCAGCCCACACGAGAACTCACAAGAACTTTGATTAACTGACAAAAGAACAGGAGACACGATTGTCATCTTAAGAATTTGAAGGGTGTATAAACATCATGGGGTCAAAGGGTTATTTAGGGCTGTCCAAGAGAGCCCAAGTGCTAGCAATAAGATGGAATCAAGTAAAATAAAACATGCTGGATAGAGGAAGCTTGTCTTAATAGGTGATTATACTCACGTTACAGAGGTAGAAAAGCTTCACTGCTTGGAATACTTGCAACTGGACGGACAAAGCACCACACAACACAGTGGCCCATGGAGAACACACTCTGTGGTCTATCCAGAAATCCTAATCTGCCAGGGCAGACAGCATGCTGAGAGCTAGAAGTCACAACCCCTACCCCTCACCTATGACTTATTATGTCAAACTCACGGACTCGGGTCACTTTCATTTTTGTATCTCCATCAGTTAAAGTGAGTTAACAATAAGCTCTAACAATGCAATTTGAAGATTCCCATCCTAAAATATTTTAAATAAGAACGACTTCTTAAACTGATAAGCCAAAAAGCTTCTGTGATTTTTTTTTCCATCTTCTATCTCTACAGAATAAAATGTTAGTTATATCATTCCAACAGTCAACAGTTTTTCAAGCAATATATTTGATGACTCCGGTTGAAGTATAATGTTCTCTACGTATGAATAAAATATGTATATTAGTATATTTAAGTATGTAGGGTGCATGTATGAGTATTTGTGCAAAATGAAATCTGTTTAAGATAAAATGTCACTTGCGGGAAATAAAACCTACATTCACAATTATTATGAATTGTTTCTGACAGTGCCAATGCCTTTAAAATATCACAATACTGTAGTTCTTTCACCAACAACTTTTGATTTTCAATACCTAATATTTAAAAAAATCTGAAATGCCATAACAGATTTAACATTTGCATTGATTGCTATATTATTTAAATGCAAAATTCAAACCTACTAATATAATTAAATGTAGATTCCTCCATAGGCACTAGCAAGGGGTTAAATTATTTTATAATTTTTAAAGTAAAACACTTACTAACCCACAAGGCCAAACAGTAGCAACATTAACTCCTGTCTTTTCAAAGAAAAGCATTTTCCCATAATAACAATCTTAAAAAGTATACACTTCATGTAAATCTGCAAACAAGTTACCATTTATAGCTTCCTCATATTTTGCATGACTACAAAAATCACTCAGATAATATAGAAGACACTAACTACCCGTCTCTTATTCACCTGACAAGGACTGTAACACAATATGGAAAACCTTTGTTTCAATGTACCACCTCCCCATCTTGACTAATGGCGAGTTAGTTTTGTTAAAATGCAAGGGTGATGGCGTATGCTCCAATGAACTTTCCCTTCCCTCAGCACCAGAGACAAAAACCTGCAGCTCTGCTCTGTGCAGGCAGCCATCTGGACGGCTTTCCCTAAAAGCCCAGCCCACACCACACTGCAGGCAAAATCGGAAGGCTCTAGAGCTCTGTGGGGCTATTCATGACATACCAATTTCACATTTTCTGCTTGTACGCTTGCAACAATAAATGCTAATGAGGACTATGAATGACAATTTTAAAGACAATAAAAAGGTCTCCAAATCCCTTGCATATGGAGACACTGTTTTCAAAACTTCACCTTCTGTTACAGAGCTGTTAGAGTCTAAAGGAGGGAAAAAAAAAAAAAAAGAAAAGAAAAAGAATAACCTAAGGAAAACAATAAGATGATCAAAGCACAACTGAATCCGAAAAAAAAAAAAAAGAAAAGAAAAGAAAAAGAATAACCTAAGGAAAACAATAAGATGATCAAAGCACAACTGAATCCTTAAGATTTCCAGAGAAAGCAATCTGTGTAAACCCAGAAAACAAGAGATCTCACCACCCTCTTTGAACAGCCCTATGAATACATGAGGTACTTTTAATCTCTGCTACCTTTACCTTTGCCTTCTGTAAACATGCAGCTTAATAAAAGCACTTCTTGCTAAACATTTTTTTTTTTTAATGGAACCTGGGAATTCTAAGGGCAGCATTTGTCCAACAATAATTATAATCATCATTATACTTAGGCATAATATTTTAAATTGCACATATCTTAAGAGAAATTTAAATGCTAACTGGTTCTCTTCTGATAACATCTATTCTTAAAAATAATGCAGTGGTTCTGGGTGGTGAAATTATACATGATGTTTATTTTCCTTTATTTTTCTGTATTTCTCAAATCTTCTAAAATGAGCATATATTACATTTTGAAACAGAAAAACAATAAATATTACCTTAAATGTAATGAAATAACTAAAAAACATAAATGTTTTGACCTAGTAGATAAATTATTTTACACAGCAACAAAAATAAAACATTCACCTTCCTACAGTTTAGAGAAATTGTCTTTCATTAACATGGATTAAACACTTTCAACAAAATCCACCAGGTGGAGCAAATACACAGCAATAAAAAAAATCCCAGAATTTTTTCATCATATTCATAGGACTTTTATCTCCAGAAAACTCTCCACTTTTATCTCTCCACATCGCAAATTATCAAAATTTATGCACACATACTAATTTGCCACACTTATAAACAAACTCAAACTTACTCAAAAGTGACTTTTGGCTACGATGAATTCAATTATAAATTTTCACTCCAAAACTGCTTTATTTGTTGAAGTAATATCCCAGCATAGTATATTTTCTTTTATAGCAATCTAAATTTTTAAATTAATGTTTTACAATGACCCTAACAGGTCATTCACTCATGCCCCTCCCCCACACAAGACCAGGCAGAACAGAATTTAATGTTGTATATTCGGAAATACACTGAAAAGTGGCTAAAATCTATAAATCTCAGTTCAATTCCCTTACCCTGCATGAAAATTTCAATTCTCACTTTGACTTATTAAAATTATTCTTAATTGGATATACCAAAATCTTATTAAAATTTTGGAATATGGTGTTTGTTGTTTTGTTTTGTTTTTTTACCTGTTATATTAAAGTGTCCTTTTATCCTTCCTGTTGGTAAACCAAGTCCACAGTTACAAATATGATATTTTCCCTTCTCTTTTCCAGAGTAACTCATTTCTTCCAGTTCTCTTCTCCCACAGATCTTTTTTTTTTTTTTGCCATTTCACTCCACATGAACTGAGCACACTCAGCACAAGGCGCCAACCCCATTTTCTTGTTCGCATTTTGTTCTTTAATTCCTGACACCACCTGCAAGCCACAAGTCTCCCCATTCACTTTTAAAGTCCCCCAAGATTTCCTCACATGCATTCCCTGCTGCCAAAGCCTAATGCCACGAACAGCACTAATAACACGAATTAGGAATGTTGACTTTGGCTTACAATATATTTATATATTTTTTTCATATTTATACTGATATCAAAAAGAGAAATACTCAAAGAAATGCAGCAGGCTGATACATAAACATGCACACGCCTGAGGATTCGTATAACACTTATGGCAGAGCTACTTCCACTTTTGCATAATAGATCACGGTGATGCCAGCTCCATCATAAGGCAATGAGGCTAATCCAATTATTTAAATGATTATATGCTTTTCACTGGAGTGGTATACACATATGTAAAATGTTGACATTACTTCAATAAATATGATACAAAAAAAAAGTTTTAGAAATAATTCCTACCAAACTCTTCCGTGCAAAGTGCAATTCCTTTATTTGTTGCAAAGGACAGAATCGATTCCCTAGAGCTGCACTTGTGCACTAGGCAAAGGTACATACTGTTCTCTTTACATGCCCATAACTCCTATTAACATTAATGGGAGGCACATATGTGCATCTAAAGGGTAAATGCTCTTCAGTCTGCATGACAGAATCTTAATGAAGTAGTTGGAAAAACCAAATCACTGCAAATGTAGTCACACTTTCCCCTCCCTTTGCAGGAAGCCCTACCACCACCACCTTTGCTTCCCCCACCCACAGCGAGTACATTTCATCAGCCAAAGTATGGATAAAGTACGTGCTGGATTTCCTCTTGGTTAGATAACATCTTTTTCTGTTCAGGATATCTCCCAAATGGCTCCATCTCCAAGCATTTCTCAGAATATTTATTCTATGCTCCCCTGAAATTGGCCACACATTGCTGTCCAAATGTTATTTCTCACCACCCCCAACTTCATCAAAGGGTGTGGCCCCTCCCACAGTAAATGTCAAACACCATATTCAAATTCCAAGGAAAGGGGGGGGGGGTGGACCTCAACCTTAAAAGCTCTATCACCTTTCTTTAAAAATGGACTATTCCATTTTCATAGACAGATTAAGATTACAAAATTGCCTCATAAAACTGAGCTCTGAACTATTATTTCCAGAGTGAACTACTAGTAAATCTGACCCAACAAGGGCAACTCACATAGGACACTATTAACAGGAACTAGCAAAATAAAAACCCAATAAATTAAGGCCAGTCCTCCACTGCTTAATGTCTGTTGCTGTTGAAAGAGATGGTTTCATAGCAAACCATCTCTTGCCAGAAGTACAAAATGAAAGAGCCAAATTTTTTAATTCCCTTAAAAAAAAAAAAAATCAAGCATATTTGTAGCCCAGAAGAGAGCAGAGGACACAGCATTGGCAAGAACCTCAATTCCTGACCAAACCCTCTTCCACACAATGCCTCCTGAAAGAAAGGAACCCAGGGCTCGAGCCAGCTTGACGCTGGCGGACAGACAGGGCTGGCCTCGCAGGATGTCAGAGCGCCAGGCGGCTGTGAGAGATACTGGGTTTTCACACACTCTCAGCCTGACTGTTTTGCTCTTCAGGTAATTAAACAAGGAAGCAGGGCTGCTGGGTACGAGGCTGACCCTGAAGCTACGGCTCCATGGTTCTGCATATCAACTTCCGCAAGAGCTGCCCCGAGCATCAACAGAACATTCTCCTCTCACTCTCTCTCGTTTCCTTCTCCACCTCTTCCTAAAGCTGACCCAGAAACAAATCCTGCCTACAAAAACATCCACAGAAAGGTCTGAATTTATTTGTAATAAAAATCCCTGTGCTATTCCCGGTCACTACCTTCCAAATTTTAAAAACCAAAAAAAAAACTACACGAATGGCAGGAACTTTGTAAAAAATCATATGTAACTCTATGTAAAATACTGCTGTGTTAGTCAAAATGGGTTAGTCAAAGAAAATAATACCCAAATAATTATAATTTTTTAATGTGTGTTTGATGAAAGGTATAAACTTTCAAATTCAAAAAAGCTCCCCCCAAAAATAAATGATTTTGATTGCCCAGTTCACAAATTAAACATCTGTCGTGTTGTGTAATTAATATTGTTATTGTTTTTATGATGGTTATTAACATAAGCAAACACCACCTATGATCTGGTTTATTATGTCTCATCAAAAATCTTATTTAAACAAAACTCTAAAATATTTCTTGTGTACAACGTCACCATTAAGGTTCAGAAATATCAAAAACATCCCTTAAAAGAAAGTGGTACATTTATATATATATATACATATTAAACAATGATTAGAATCATATATGTAATATATTTTTCTTTCATCTCAAAATCCATAGAGTAAAAATACTGGCTGAAAGAGACAGATACCAAAAGAGAGAAGAATACAAAAGCATGCCTGCTTGTCTGTGTTCAACACAAAGAACATTAAATGAAAACAACTGGCATGCTGCCAAATTCCTATAGAGGCAAAGAGATTCAAATAAATTGATTTCACGCATCACACTGACCTGGGATCAGTGTGCAATGCTACAATAAGCTCAGAGCTCCATGTGGGGTAAAGCCCATTAATGCTATCAGACCCCTCAAACATGACCAAGAAAAACTAAAAATAAACGCAGATGCTCTCTAAAAACAGCAATTTTACTTAGGAAAAGAGGAAAGTTAATAATAAACATACCAATATCTGAAGGTGCATAGACAGCATCAACTATAGTAACATTTTAAAAGTTACCTTTTACAAAATACAAATGTGGCATGTGAAACCGATATAACATGTAAAAATTGATACTACCTAAATACCCCATCCCATGATATGCACAAACATAAATACACACCACTTTGCAACAAAAATTTCCTGTTATTCTTTCCTCTCATGCTATATCCTCTTACATCTTTGAGAAAGTCAGTGGATTTTTTTTTTTTTAATATGCCAAATATTGGGTCCTTCTTAGAATTTTTCTTAATGGCTTATAAAAGCAAGCTCCTCAGGCCAGAGACCACGCCTAGCTGTCCCAAATCTGTCCAGTGCTCACAATGGCTTGCATTACAGGAAAACTGCTCCAATGGCATTCTAGAGGACCAAGCCCTGTCAAGCACAGTGAGTATTTGGGGTACCTTTAAAACTCCAGGGTGTTGGGGGGGTTGGGGGGGGCATAGCGTTCTGCCTTTACCAGCTTCCACCCAAGCTGATGTTCCTTCGGTGTGATGTTCCTCCCTGCCACTGCCCTAACAAAGACAGGTCTGTCTCTGGGTGACCACTGCCTGCTCAAACTCGCCACGCAAACCTGACTCACTAGTGCCACCTCAGGCCGTTCTCACTCACAGCACCGACTGCTCGGCTCACAGTAGTTCTTTTCTGCCTCGACTCCAGGAATGTAATGGGTTCCAAGGGTTTGCAAATTGAAAATATGTGATTTCTGTTCTTCTCTACTTTTTGGGTAAACTCGAATCTGGATTCCACACTTCTCTACACCCACTACTATTACAAAGAGTAAGAAAAAACTAGGAGTACATTTTGTAATGCCACATAAAAAGTAAAGAAAACCCAACAGTTATAAAATAGGACAACACCAAAATGTTTTAAGCATTTGTTTTGGGGAGGGGGGCAGTACCTGGCCAGTACAGGGATCAGAACCCTTGACCTGGATGTTATCAGCACCATATTCAATACAAATATGTGTGTTTACATGCATCATTTTTTAAGTATGTACACATATACACAACACACTCAGGGAGAGAGAAGAAACTCCACATGGTGTTTCTGTCACATGACGTTGGGGATTCAATATTTGCATATTATAACAAACAACATGCATTAAGCCATATTAAGATGTGTGTCCTTGTCATGCATTTCTGCTTTCAATATGGATTTTCCATGCTGCAACAGTTCACTGCCAGCAGACCACAGATATATTCCACATGACCAGAAGAGAACAAGATTGTATGGGGGGGGAGGGGCAAAAATTATAACTATGTATATATATGCTCAAGTTTTGAAATCTAATATTTTTCCATTTTTAATCTGCACCTTAGATATTTTCATTGTATTAATACAAAGCCCCATAAAGATACATAAGATAGAAAACAGAGTTACATCCTGTTTTGAAACAGGTCCTTTCTTCCAGTGGAAGATGAGAAAACAATTTTAAGGCAGGAGTGATGGTGGTGATTATTAATTTGTTTCCTTTAAGTTAAGATAGTGACACCTTCCTTTTTCTCTATGCAAGACCTTAGAAATTTAACCAATCTAGACTTGAGATCTTGAAGAACTAATTTTTAGTAACAAAAGCACAAAAGGTAAAAAGATAGAAAAGGTGGGAGATGTCTCAGCTACTTAACACAATTGAACTCCTTGCCTCTCTCTTGAATTGATGCCTCTCACAAATCATAACACATGAAGGAGGGACGAAAGAAAGGGAAATACAGACACAGAAACCAAATACCCCATGAAGGCTTCCCCAAAGGAGTGTATAATTCTACAGGAATTATTTCATTTATTCTGGCCTGTCAAAAACAAACAAGTAAACAAAGTTAAAATAAATAAATAAATAACCCTTCATTTGCGAACACTTTCTTGGGAATTTTAAGAACAAGCCAACAAGTATCTGTAGGAATCATAAGAGTAGAGATTGTGAGATGGTTGCCAGCAGTGATGTTTCCAGAACGATGGTCAAAGAGGGTAAATATTTTGCTACCCCTCTTTCCACATAGACAGTCACAGAACTTCAAATCCCTTTCCAGTCACCAGAGTGCCAACCAGTATCACACAACATTTGTGTTGACTCTCAACTTTTAAATAGCACAGCTTATCCTTATTCATCGGTGTTCTTGTGTAAGCCCACTAGCTGCTAAACAGAAACAGAGCTGGCTACAGGAGGCATTAATTCTCTGAACACATAACTTGGGGCTTTCCTGAATTTTTAAGTGTTGCAGTCTTTAAGACTTCTCTCTTGCCAAATGGCAATACCATTAGTTTATATTTGCTGTTTTCCTAAACTTAGATATCACTTTTTTAAAATGTGTCTATGGATATGAATTCTGCTTATGAAATGACATTCACCTAAAAGTAAAAAAAAAAAAAAAAAAATCCAAATCAATCAGAGGAAATAATACATTGAAAAACACTTTTTTGCCTGTTTAGACAACAAACTGTTTCAGAAAACACCATCTCCTCATTACAATAAACACAGAAATCATGGCATAGCTTTTACTCTTTAATCCAAGTATTGCTCAGCTGATAACAGATGTATTATGAAACATGGCAAGAAGCACTGCAACAAGAAGAGGGTGAAAAAAAGTGGTACTTGATCATTTGATATCTTCAGACCCAAAGCTATCAAATAGGGTTCCCAATGCCAGATTGATCCCCAACCAATCCCCACACCCAAAGATTTCAAAGACAAATGGTTAAAACATACAATAAACTCTTTATCAACAGGCACTAGAATACAGGAAAGAAAAAAAAAACTGCACAATTATAATTTATAGGGAAAGAATAATAGACTGATTTTTCGGTATGTAAGTAAATTGCAAAAATCAAAATATTTGTCTGTTCCTTACCTTGACAATATTCAAAGTTCCCTTTTTTCCGGCAGTCACCTATTACTAAACTCAGTGCTCTCCAAGTGTTTCTTTTGACAGATATCATTCTCCACCAACCGCTCTGCTAATTTCCTCTCCTTTTCTGACTGGGACAGAGATTATGTTCACCAGCCCAGAGATCAATCTTTTCTATTGACAACAACAAAGGAAAAAAAAATGCATATATCACAACCAGTCTGAAGTATCACACCCATCTATTTACATGATAATATTAGGCCAGTTTTATTTTGTTTGTTTTAAAAACAGACATAAACTCTTCTAAATTTTAGAAAAATCCAAAACAATTCCCATTTTCTCAGTTCCTATAATAATGTGCTCTAACGGACTCTTATTTTCCAGTCATCTCACTCAAAAAGTTGTGTACATTCTGAATCTGAAAACTCTTCTCTTAAATTAATTTTAAAATATATGTACATCAATAACTTTCAGAGAATGCATTAGAGTTTACCTGTTTCAACAACAACAAAAAATAATCTCTAGGTATTATGATTTCCTTAGAAAACATTTTAAACATCTTATGTTTTTGTTTTATTTTATGGAATTTACATGCAAGTTAAATCCTGTTTCAAAACAAAGTGGTATCCATATTGTTTCATTGCTCTGAAATTCCAACATTGCCATTATTAACTAAAAATAGTTTAAAACAACTGATAGTAGTGAAGAATAATCTTTATGTAATCAACTAATTAAAAATATTAGTAAAAACAATTACTGGTGAGTTATTTTACCAAATCAACAAACTTCTACTACTTCCTTTTCTTCCTCTAAAGCAATAAAAATTTTCTCATTTTTTCCTGCTAGATTTGGCAGGTTTAGAATTGCTTTATTCATCCATTCACAAATATTTTTTGAGTGCCTATCACTCACTACTACCGCCACTACCACTACTATGAATAGAAAATGTATCATTATTTAATTCTTACAATCTATGAAATATAAGGGTCTAGCACAATCATATACACATAAGTAGGAACTCAATAAATGCAAAGGGATAAAGATTTATAAAAGCAGTCTCAAAAAGTATTACTAAGACTGTTGCTATTATTTTTTTGAGACCAAATTACTTCCTATAAATTAAAATTGGTGAACACACTCATATGTATATAGAACAAGCGGTTTTTATTAAAAAGCTATGAATGCCTTTTATATGCCACATTATAACTTCTGCTGTGATGCAATCGGTTGTTTCTTGTTCTTTATGGTAGGGAAAAAATTAAATAGGCATTAATTAGAAAAAATATGATATTAGGTATTTCTTAGCTGGGTATTGTCTTGAAGCTCAGCAAAGATCATTAGCGATAATCAGCCACAACTTAGAAACATTTGTTTTATTATGAAACCTAATAATTTTATTAACAACTGAGAAAGCAAAAATTTCAAGAAAATAACCAAGATACATAGATACATATACACATATAGATTATATAAATACTCAAATACTAGGGGAAGGAAAAGGATGCATGGAGGAGGAGACTGGAAGTAAATACACCAAGAAAATAACCAAGATACATAGATACATATACACATATAGATTATACAAATACTCAAATACTAGGGGAAGGAAAAGGATGCATGGAGGAGGAGACTGGAAGTAAATACATCTAGATGTTAAATATGATTATTTCTGGAAGATGGAAATATGGGTATTTTTCTCTTTACAAATCTATTATTTCCAATGTTTCTAAATGAAAGTAAAAGCATTTTATAAATAGAGGCTAAACAAATATTATTGGGAAAAAGAAAATGGATACTTTCCTTAGGTTCCATCATGACTTATGAATATTTTGTGCTTCAGCAACCATCAACAAAAGGCATGAGAGAGCATGGTAAAAATGAACCATGCCCCCGGTATGGGCCATGGTTAATAATCTCCAATGAACAAAGGAAGCAGGCAAAGCATATACAAATCCCCTAGAGTTCAAGTTTATTTCTTCCTTCTCATGACTGCTAAACACCAGACTCATGTCTGGGTTTATTAACAAAAATGGTGTAGTGAATCTCAGTTTTGAGGAACATAAAATTACCATGTGTATAAACTTCCTTGAAAAGGCAAAATTCTCAATTAGAAATGATCTCTCAATATAGATATACAGTTTCATTTTTTAACTTCGCTGTAGTGTCTATTTTAATCAGAATATTCTGAAGGAATGGAGAAAAATTGGCAGGAAGATAGTGTTACAAAATATTTTAAATGTACATATTTATAAATTCTTAAATGTTAACATAGCATACAAATACACATTCAAACAATATACAATGTAAATCTAAAGTTACTCATAAGGATTTTCCCCACTTAACTATTTAATACTCTTATAGGAAACATCATATCACAATCAATAGGATAACTCAAAAAAATGAGCTAATCTTTGGGTTTTTCAAAATAATGACATTGGAGTTATCATGTTTGTGCTTCTCACATCCCATACATTAAATGCTGTCCCAATCTAAGACAATAATGAGTAATGGTAATGAGCACTGTGAACTATACATTCATATATTTGTGATACCCACTCCACGCTAAAGTCTATATCATGTGCAAATGATAGTAAGATTTCTCTATCTTTAATAATTGCTTTGTTTGAATCCTCAGCCCTCAAATTTGTAAAATCTCATTATGAGAGGAACACAGACTGAGAAAAGTTTAAAAGCTAAGTTCCACCAAGAGCAGAACGCCTCAAACAATTTGTAGTTCTACAAGAGTGTCATTAAAAAGGCTCAACATGTTGTATTACCATGGAAATTGTGGAAAACATACATTCCCAAACAAATATTACTTTTTCTCAATGGTATGAAGTAATGAAAACCACATGTGTAAATCTGCGATCCGTGCAGTAGTTCAAGCTGCAGCTAATAGAAAATACAGAAAGTGAACTCTGTTATATAAAGGATTCTTGTTACAGAAATATAATGTGAAAACCAGATGCAGACAGAAAACCTTAATCACAGATGGGAATGTAATCACTGGCATACAGAATACTTTTTTGATCAATCTTAACCATATGCGCAATGTATTTATTTTCTAAGGAATGCAATAACTTGAGAGAACCTTCTATTTGGATTCAGTTAACCTCATATTTATAAGGCTTTTATCTTACTCCCCCATCCCTTCAATGTGTACACTGAGCCAAGGTTTTAAAAGGAAGAGTTGCTGGCCTTGGCAAATCATTCTTGTATCAGTTTATCTTTCAAAAATTTAATAGGATGTAAAGACTACACACATCAGAACCAACCTCAAAAGAGATCGAGTGCAGTTCCCCATTACTGTATTTCTCAATCATTGCCAGGGATACTTTCACTGCCTAAACACATTTCTCTAGAGAACTCCAGAAAATTCTGTCAACATTCAGGGCAGTTTTTCTTTTAGTAAATTATATACAGTTATTAAAAAAATGAGCATTTAAGCACACTTCTTTCTATCTATCAAACTGGATTGAATCAAACCTTAACTCTAATTTTCCATTTTGTGGTATAAAGGTTGTTCTTTTACATTAACAAAAACACAATTAGTTTTTGGTTACAATGAGAATTACCCCAAAAGGAACCTGTTATATCACATCTGACTT
>NW_007727696.1:183512-185835 GCF_000696425.1 Galeopterus variegatus | reverse complement strand
ATTAGTTTTTGGTTACAATGAGAATTACCCCAAAAGGAACCTGTTATATCACATCTGACTTTGAAAATATTACCTTGGTAAGTATAGTCCCTGAAACTGAACAGTAACCTACCTTTGTCAAAGTTTCATAATCTCATTTGTAGGCAATTCTCCTGTATCTCCCTGATTTGAAGTAGTCAACAGAGCACTCACTTCAGGACTATACCCAACTTCCAACAGGAAGCTGGGGGGACATTGTGTTATGTGGGTCCCTCATTATAGGTCACGTGAACTAAACATTATTATCCCAGTTTCACCAGCTTCCTTAAGCTTCCATGGCATACATTCATCCAGATTCTCCTTCTCTCTTCTAAATTTTATGCATTTTTTGTACTCATAATCCCAGATACACTCACAGAAACACACAGTCCTATTCTTGCCCTATTCTGACATTCAAGACCCTCCATAACCTGGCACTAATCTACAGTTTTCAGCCTCCATTCCAACCATGCCCTTAGAGTGCAGCTCATTGCTGGATGAACTCCCCAATGAAATGCTTCATCTTGTCATTATGGCTTCATTCATTGACCCCAGGGCTCCTCTTACAGACTGCTGCATGGTCAGCTCCTTCTCAACATCAGGTTTTAGTTCAACAGTCACCTCCTCAAGAGATGATTTTCCCAACCATCCAAAATAAAGTCCCAGCACCACCACCACCCCCATCATTGTCTCTAACACTTTTTATGAACTGTCTTCATTGCATTTAACACTACATGGACTAATCTCATTGGCTTCTTTATTGCCTGCCTCCCTCTCCCATCCCTAAACTATAAGCTCTATGAGAGCAGGGGTCTTGTCTGTTTTGCTCATTATTCTATCCTCCATACTTGGAACTGGACTTGGCACATAGTTGTAGTCCAAATAAAAAGAATAAAACAAATGAATCCCAGTTAATGAAATGCCACAAAGGCCCAATTCAACCCCTATGAGTTTTGCAAACTTTTCCCTAACTACTCCTGGGGCCCATAATCTTTTCCTCTTCTTTAAATTGTTCTAGTGCTTTTGGTCTATATCAGGTTTGGCAATCCTTTACCTGTCAGATACTATTCATATGAGCCCAGTCCCACCAGTACTGTAAATAAGCCAGGATGGGAACCACTCAGGGCACCCAGAGCTTGAGGCCAACCCTTCCTGCCACACTGAGAACAGGATTCTGTGATTGAGTCCATACAACCTCTAAGGCATAAATGCACTCTAGCAGTTTTTATGCATGGACTTACTCCCCTATTGAGTTCATCAGCTGTTTCTCTTTCTCTTTACGTCTTCAGGCCTATGCTGATGCACTACACTCATTTCACTGCCATGGCCATAAGGGCTGCATTTATACCCAGTGTCTAACACAGTGCCTGGAGCACAGAAGGTGTTACTCAATACTGACTGAGTGAACAAGGGAATAAGTGATAATCAAATGCTCTCCGGTCTTTCTTCAAGCTCCTTCCTCTTATTATAAGGTATTATTTCAAATTCCTACAAATATTATTTTTAAAGAACAAATTAATCAGAAGGCAGGTGACCAACCTATGACTCATTTTTAGTCAAATCAATACAGTATGGACAGTGAGTTAACAATCCAGACAATTTTAAATGGTAGAAAGCTCTTAAATATCTCCTGTTACAGATATAATTTGTCAAAAAATAAAGTACTGTAAAACTCACTGTGGCCTATACACACTGACTGCTTAGAAGCCTAGTGATGTGCACTCTGGCTGGACTAGAATCTCAGCTCCTACACTTATCAGCTATTTCACCTCGGACAAGTCATTTAACCTCTCTAAGCTTCAGATTTAAATCTCTAAAGTAGGATAATAATATTTAACTCACCAAAATGATATGAAGATGAGAGGTAGTACTTATAAAGCACTTATCTTGGTCCTGCTAGTGCAAGTATTATTTTATCCGACATGCTCAATTTCTATCATCTGACACTCAAGATGTGGTAGTATCTATTTAAATTTTATGGTTCAAAGCTTTAAAATAAAAGCAAAGGTCACTACTCAAAAATGACCTAGTACAATCATAATGTCTTCCTTTCTGAAAGTCACTACAGTACTAATAGTGATAAAAATGAAGTACCCGTGATCAGTCAACAAAACTAAAATATGTAGAATTAAGCATCAGGTCCTAAAGCATTTTGGAGTGATGAAGAATAAAGTACCACAAACTAAGGTTTTGTGATTTAATTTTTTTTTTTTTTCTCAGCTAATTTCATCTGTGAAAGACCATTTCTAGGGGATAAGAGAAGTGAGAACCAATTATTTCCAAAGACTGGTTTCCTCAAATAAAG
>NW_007727696.1:170398-183240 GCF_000696425.1 Galeopterus variegatus | reverse complement strand
TTTCTGAAAGTCACTACAGTACTAATAGTGATAAAAATGAAGTACCCGTGAACAGTCAACAAAACTAAAATATGTAGAATTAAGCATCAGGTCCTAAAGCATTTTGGAGTGATGAAGAATAAAGTACCACAAACTAAGGTTTTGTGATTTAATTTTTTTTTTTTTTCTCAGCTAATTTCATCTGTGAAAGACCATTTCTAGGGGATAAGAGAAGTGAGAACCAATTATTTCCAAAGACTGGTTTCCTCAAATAAAGGCATCTGTTCTATGCCAGCAACTTCCACATGTAAGAAAAAATGGGACTTTGGAAGTATCCGCATTCAGAGCGGATGGTCACACATCTCAAGAGGCTACTACGACTGCCCAACTGCAAACATGGTCTGGTTGCTGCTGCTCCTTATCAGCTGGTATCTATTTCTCTCTCTTTCCCCCCTTTCCTGCCACCCTTTCTCTGTCTCTGTCTCTCAATCTCTCTCTCTCTCAGAAACTTGCAAAACTTTGGTGTTTTTATACTCTAAACCATTACTTTTCAAAGTGCAGTGAAAGGTCTTGATAGTTTTCCATTTTTACTTCAGTATAATTTCCACCTGCAATCTGTGTGGCTGGCCCTGCTCATGGGGAAAATCCCTAGGTGATGAGATTAGAAGGGCTGCAGTACTCATAAGCCCTGGAACAGAAGTGAAGCCTTAAAGTAAGAAAATCTAAGTTCAGACCTTTCCCCATTACTAATGCAGGGTCTCCCTTAGCAAGTGAATAGACCTCTATGAGCGACTTACAAAATAAGCTCATTTCTAAGGGAGTATTAAATAAAACAATACGTGAACCTCACTCCACAAAGGTCTCCAATAGGCCTCTTCCCCAGGCATATCTGTCTGAAATTGTTCAGTCATTTGCATTAAGAAACTGAAGGCTGCCCTTCTGAAATTGTCTCTTCAAATGGAAACGTTACCTGAAGGAAAAACAGTAAGACTCTTCATACACTTCAGCATTCTGAGTCACAGACTCTTAGGCTGAAATGGACCTGTCTTCCTGTCCAGTAGCATCTCTTGGTTTGAGGCTGGTTCATCAGGCATCAGAGCAGTTGGCATCCCACACAGCAGCAGCAAAAAGACAGACTGGACAGGGTGTGAGGGGGGAGAGGAACGTGGGTACTGCAGGGGAAGTGTTTGGCCTGAGGATCTGCCCAGAAAACAGACATGGGCAACCAAAGGAGGAAGAGAGCCTCTGGAAACTAAGGGGTAACCTGGGGGCATTGGGCAGGGGAAAGCTGGAAGCCACTAAAATGGCTTTCAGCCTCATTTAAAGCCTGACCAAACAGACAGTTCCATCATAAATATGTCCATATATGCACAATTTTGCTTACAATTTCAGGGAGCGCATCCTTTATAAAAACCCACTTGTGAACTGAGAGGGTGAAAAAAATAAAAACAGGTTAAGATGCACATTGATGAATATCCCACGGCTTGATCACTTCACAGTCTTCCTAAGGCTGATCCTGTATGTGGGGCTTTTGGGGGTACTGGGGTGATTTTGGTTTTGTTTTAGTGTTTTTTAGGAGGGTTGTTAAAACTTAAGAAGCCAAAATGTGACAGCAATAAATTGTGCATTCTACAATAAGAGAACACAAAGAAAGAGGACCAGAGTAGAAAGAGACTAAGAAAGAAACTACATGCTGTTGGAAGTAAAGATTTCACTTTGATCTTAGCGATAAAATTTTTCAGAATAGTTTTAAGTAAATAACTTGAGTTTAAGCATTCAACAAATACTTAATAAAGCATCAAAAAGCACCCCAACCATTATAGACTCCCACTTTCAAGGAGCTTACAAAACAGCAGAGAAGTGGGAATTGCATGGTTGTTAGCAAAGTTGTATGTGACCAATTCTATCTTTAGGGGAAGAGAGGTCATAAGACTTCCAAATGTTTCACCAGATACTTAGGAGAGGACTAAGTGGGCCAGGCTTGTCTTCCCTACAGAAAGAGCTTGCAAGCCCAGGCACAAAGGCATGAAGCAACCCAGGGTCTTAGAGAAGGCTGAGAGAAAGGTTTGGCAAGGCAGGGGTCTTGTCTGTCTTAAACATCCCCATCTCCCCAGGTGTCAAACAGGGCCAGACTCTCTATTAAGTATCTGCTGAATAAACAGATAGGCCAGAGAGAACATACTACAGGGGGTATCTAGAAGAAAGTGGTAGACAGTTCCAGAGTAGTCAAGTCAGATGCTAAGAAGAAGCAAGTCTTTACTGAAGGTTGTGCTTCACACATACATCTCATGTCATCCTGTGACAACCCTATGAGGCCAGGCCATTATCATCCAGATGAGAATTATTTCTAGAGGAGGAAGGGTAGCAGGAGGAGATTAACCAAGTGGTAAAGCACTTGGGAGTTGCGTCTCTTTGCCACTCCACTTACACTCGACTGCCTTTGTGGCAGAGAAGAGAGCAGCACCACTTTCTCCCAGAAGGGCACAGTCCCAGAACAGTCAACCACAGACTGACACTGCAATCTGTAACTCTACAGTGAGTGAAACAGGCATGAGATTTACAAAATACTCAGAGTACCAAAAGGCATAAAGACGAAAAGGCTCCTTTCTACTACCAATGTCTGTACCCCACTTTCTTCCCCACAAGCAACCGCTATGGTCAGATTCTTACATATACTTTTACAAGTAAATTTTATGCATTTTTTGTACAAATACATGCTTCTGCTTCTTGTTTTTACCATTTAACAATATACCACAGGAATGATTCTATAGCAACACATAAATTGGTCTCATTAAAAAAAATTTTTTTTTTATGCTTAAGTTTTTTGGCTGTCAATGATTAATTTTTTTTTAATCAAGTACAATTGACAGAGGGAAAAAAGTCTTAAAAATTTAAATTGTGACCAATTTTATAACAAAGCCACAAATTCCTAATTCAAGTTCAAAGAGTAAAAAGAATTGCCAGCATGTCTTCAAATTAAATGATAATAGACAAAACAAGGCAGAGACCTTGAAATAATATTATCTTGGTGAACTAGACTTTAAAAGTCCTCACACAGGTAAATTTTGTTGTGGTGGTTATTTCTTCCAATAACTAAAATCTCTTAAATGGAGGACAATTAACAACGAGCAATTTAAGAATTTAATACTGTCCTTTACCATATAAAGGATTCCTTTACCTTTTCAATACGAGATCACCATTTTAAAATAAAAAAAAACCATGGTCCTGCACATGGTAGTATTTAGTTTACTGTCTGTTGATGGTAAAATATAAGGACAAGTTTCTATTAAACTCAGTAATATTTTAAATGCATTTTTGTTCTTTTCATTTAAAGCAGACTTGAAAAATATCATAGCCTGAAAAAATATTTGGTCTACAGACAATGCTTGGGGTACTGAATAAATGAATCTTGGTTCAAAGTCCCCTTGTAATAACTATGCTTCCCCTTCCCCCAAGAGTGCTGAGCCCAGTGTCTGGGGTCCATCAGTTTACAAGCGCTGTGTCTGCCTTCCTCAACTACTCCTTAACTCTTTATTCTATCCTTAACTCTTTATTCTACTGTCTCTACCATCATTCCTATACATAATGTTAGAACAGAAAGAAGTTTTATAAATTATCCTGCAAACAAAAGTCTGTGTTTGAAATGTGTCAAACAGCCTGCTCTGGTGGAATGGGAAGCTAAGGGTTCAGAAACCAGACCCCCTGACCACTTTTTATTCTCCCACATGGCCCAAAGGCACCTGAAAAAGGGAAACTCAGAACAGCTTGAAATCCATGCAAGGAGCCAAAACACATGAGGGAGTCAAGTCCCAAAGAGGTCAATAATAAATCCTCTGTGTAACAACCACTGTTTAAGGAATACCTATCACTTGACAGCCCTGTCACCATCTCCTGAAGGTAGCTGGGACAACAAGAAACACTGGGGCTGGGGTATACAAGTGGATTCTGAGGCTCCTCTCTAAGGGCTATGATTCCATGAGTCTGCAGCAGGGTAGGGAAGCTACCCCTTAAGCAAACACCCAAAGTGATCCCCAAGTTCTGGCAAGCTAAGTGCACCTGACACTTAACCTGGTTAACTACCCACCCTCTCTCAATCCACCCCTCTATCCAAATTCTAAAGGGTAGGGAAGCTACCCCTTAAGCAAACACCCAAAGTGATCCCCAAGTTCTGGCAAGCTAAATGCACCTGACACTTAACCTGGTTAACTACCCACCCTCTCTCAATCCACCCCTCTATCCAAATTCTAATTTTTTTTTTTTTTCGTGATGCCTCTTGCATCTGCCTCCTCCTTCTCCTCCACAAGCTCAATCCTGGTCATCCTTCCACAATATCTAAAATCTAAACTGCTGCAACAAGCTTCCTACCTGGTCTTGGCCTCCCCTCTCTCCCCCATGCAGTCCATCTGGCCCATTGCATTAGGAACAGCTCCTTGGAAACACAGCTTAAATTGGGTCCACGTTTTCCCTCGCCTACCATAATTATTTTGCTGTTTTTACTTTGGCTTTATTAACATCTATCTTACCATAGCATCCTTTGTTCAAAAGAAGTCCAAATAGAAAATCTAATATATAAAGCAATGTATTATGAAAGTAGGACTGTTCCAGTTTGCCAGTAGGAAGAGGATGGATGGAAAGTCCTGTGCCCAATCTGGGTATCCTCCATGCCACCTCCCAACCCTGAGGGGTCCCACAGGACACAGTTTTAAAACTCTGGATAAGTTGTAAGATGAAGCTTAAATCAAAATGCTTGATATTCCAGACACTTATGGTCTTTCTGCTCTCGTTTCCCGCTAATCACCCAAGGGTCCTTTTGCTGCAGCTACATTATTAATTTATTCTCTCTCCACCCCCACCCCACCCCGCCACTCCTCCACAGGCCTTTTCCACATCATCTGGGCTTCTGTATTTCCCCTTCCTACTTTATAATTTACCACAACTTCATTACAACAACTTTGCCTTGATAAATTCTACCTGTCTCAAGACAAACTTAAATTCCAATTCATTCCCACTTCTAAGGTCTCATTTACTGTACCATTTAATTGGTAAATAATCAAGCCCCACACTCTTTGTAGCTTTTTAATTGGAGTGGGTTTATCATTCTGTGGGAAATGGGCCTACTACCTGCCCTGTGCCTCCATGTAGCACACTGCTTTACACTTAATAGGCATTTATTAAATATTTATCAATTTGCTTCAGATCCACTCACAAGAGGAAACATTTTAGTTTTCTTTCAGGTACTCTAAATGGAGTCTTTACCAGGGCTACTAAAGCAGTGTGTGACTTTCTTTAAAAATAGTCAAATCAGGTTTAGTGAGACATTTTATTACTCCCATATTTTCCTGATAGTTTATACCCGCTCCCTCTAGCCAACTCAAAGCTTAACAATGGAGACTGATCACATTTACTTTCCCTTTAGACCTGAACTGACCTATCCACCCTTATTTAAACAAAAGGATGAGAATTCATTGTCCACATTTGTTTCCCATCACAGGTCGAACATGGATCTCGTATCTAAATAAATCTAGCTAGAGCTGAGAATGAAAATGTGGGACAGGTGGGCCAAGGAGCTGGTGAGTAAAGGACAATACTTATCTGACATACAATAAAAGTTACAGAATCCTAACAGTCACTTAAAAAGAACACTCTCACAGGAGAGAAGGATTACGGTGTCAGTCTGATAAACACCACAGTTCCAGTCCCAAAATCATCTGCTGTTCTTCCCAGCTGTGTTTGCTCATCACTGTGTACATATGTATAGATTCAGAAAACAAACTAGCAGTCTTTCATGACCTGTCTTATAGCTCACCTCTTCCTATATCTTGAGATTAGAGAAAGAGGTTCTAGTTTTAACCAGACAGACTAACCAACTTCCTAAGACTTTGTATTTAAAGCATAACCTGTACCATGTATACAATCACTAGGGGATGACTTCTCAATTTCTGACATTCCACTTGCCAAATCAAATGTGCATTTGAAATGCTCTCTGCAATGCTGCTTTGCTATTTCCCTGGCACCATAATTTGTGCCAACACTTTCAGGTACCATTACTTTCCTAATATCATTAGGCTCTGGTCTCCTGATGGCACCATAATTTGTGCCAACACTTTCAGGTACCATTACTTTCCTAATATCATTAGGCTCTAGGTGTTACTAGGTGGATTCCCTAAAAAGTCCAGCAAAAGAATCCTCCCAAATACTCTTAATCACATCTCACAGCTACTTCTCTCTCTCAGTGCTCAAATTATATTATCACCTGGCCATGTCTAGCTCATCAGGGCTCTGACAGTTTCCCCTTATATGATTAGTGCCCACCTAACTTTGAGCTTCTTTAGACAAACTGCCATTACATCTCTTGATAATTTCTCTAATGTTTCTGTGAAGTAATATTTAATCCAGTCAAGTCAAGTACCAACTAAGAGCTCACTGCACATATACTTTTATGACATTCTCCTTTGTGGCACAAAACTTCAATTCAGTTTCCCACTGAACACTGAATACCAAAGCAAAAATTTTCTGCAGCCTATAAAACACACTGATTCCTGTGGCTTCCATTTCTAACATAAAAATAACATAACTTCCAAGCATGGCCAATCACAGACATTCCTAATGAACAGACGTTTTCACTGCCGACCTGGGTAATGACAAAGTGTTCACCTTGACTGAAGCAAAAGAAGGCAAAGGCTCTTAAATCCCAGAGATACCCAGCCTGGGTTTGTTACCAACGGTTTCACAAATGAGGATCCAACTTCTAATAATGGCTATGTTTCGATCTCCTACAATTTTACAAACTAAAGAGAAGTACAAAATCAAAGTGCTCTTGGTAATAATCAAATTTTTAAATATTTTTAGAAGCAACAGCAGACTGTCTCTTCAGACAAAGCAAAAGGACAATTTTTCAGTCATTCTAACTGAAGATCTGATTCCTGGCCAAGTAATAATGCACCCTCATTTAAATAAGTTGTTACCAGGTTCTCTCCAAAAACGGTTTAAAGAGGTCATTTTCTAAATTTTTCAAGTGACTTAGGCCCAAGCTTTGAGACCCTGAGGTAAGCACAACCTCCACCCTCTTTAGCCTCTAGCCCTTACTCCTGCCGGAGGCACCGAGTTCATCACCTCATCCAGCAACTCTGATGGAGAAGTATTAAGGCTATTTTCTGTGAACAATACCTAAAATCTTTAGTTCCTCCTCAGTGCATCAGCAGATTTATTTGTCCATCAGTCACATCTGAAAATGGGAGAGGAACAACTACAATTTCAGACAATCTCTAAGGTCCAAGTGGGTATGGAAAGAAAGGGCTCCTTATTCCCAATGCCATTTCCTTACAGTGGAGAAGGTTGGGAAGATAGTGACCTACACTGACCTATTTCCCAGGTGTATGGAAATAGATCAATACTGAGCCCCCCAACCCCAAAATCAAAAAATGTAAGTAACAGATCTTTTACACTCTTTCTCAACCAGGGGAAATGCCCAAAAGCCCACTCCCAATATCATAATAGACTCACACATATAACAGTTGAGAAAACTAAAGATCACCGAGTCTGCCCTTCATCTTACTCCTGAGGACTTTGCCTGAGGGACGGGATGCACCCCAGGCCACCCAGCAAGTCAGTGACTGAACTGGAAAGAGAACTCCAGTTTGCTGTCGGGGACTGCACACACACACCAGGTCCTTCTTTCAAATAATACAGAGTGCTTTACACTACCCAACTAGTTACGGACTCTTTTCCATAGAGTAGAAAGGTGGTACAGAATCCCTCTCCTCCAATCTTAAGAGGTGAACAGGAAGTTGGACCTGGCAGACTAGGAAACGCTGAGATCAAGATACGAAGTGTCTGACCGAGATGGAACAACCCTCAGGGACTAGGGACACTGGGGAGAAGACTGCTCAAGAATGCTGGATAAATTCAACAAAGGGAACACATCAATTTGGCATGACCTCAGTGCAGTGTAGGACAGAGGTATTCCGATAAGGGAATAGAATTCAGTAATGAGCACACCTGGATTAGGATATATTGAGGAATACAGACTGGCACAAACTTGGGAGTGAGTATCCAAGGATATGTCAGCTAGTGGTTGACCAATTCCTAGCTGCGGGGGCAAGGAGGGGGTAAGTAAAAAAAAACAGTGGCTTCATAGATCAGGGCTACTAAGGAGAATATCAACGCAGGTCCTCAGAGAATAAGGTCCTAGTTATTAGAATTCAGGCACAAATTAGGTCGTTAATTTTGGGTACACAAGGGAACCTCAATTTTCTAAATTGGGGCAAAGGGTCAAGCCAAAAAAGCAACTATGGCCAGAGTCTTAGAGCATGGGCTGAAGTTCTTTGAAATTCTGGTTAATCATTTCCTTAAAGTTGGTGATGAAAATCTATGTGAAGGTTAAGGCCAGGCTCATAGTAGGTCTCTAATATTTATCCATTCCTCTCCTCTCTCCTAAGACCAACAACTATGTGGCAGCCCTTAAAAGCCCCAGGTGTTAAAAGATTAATGAACCCAGTCAATCACATTCCCCAAGGCACTTAGAGGTGCTTACATCTTTGGAGACACAATGGAAAAACTTCACATTTGTGCCCTTTGCATTCCTCCTCCACAAGATCTATATTCTAAAGGCCCTCTTCACCCCAATACTAACTCGCCTCAGGGACCTTGATCAATGTGAAACCAACAAAAACAAATGTTTTCATGACTTACATTATTCACGTAATCACAATTAGAAATATCAAAGCAGGGGATTTTAAGTGGGTCTCTCAGTCATTGAAAATGTTAGTGATTTTAAGCAGCATTAATGGTTCTAGACTTTTTCAAACAAGAGGTTCCCATGCTGTAAATTTATTCACGTAATCACAATTAGAAATATCAAAGCAGGGGATTTTAAGTGGGTCTCTCAGTCACTGAAAATGTTAGTGATTTTAAGCAGCATTAATGGTTCTAGACTTTTTCAAACAAGAGGTTCCCATGCTGTAAACATCAACCACGGGGCATTACTTTATCTCGCTTCTGACATGAGAGCCATAAAGTAGGAACATTTTGAAAAGAGTTACAGGAAGCTCTCCCCTGTTGGTGCCATGTAATGTACCATGGCATCAACATAGACTGTGGCTTCGGCAGAAAAATAACTCATTAGAAGATCACATCACAAGTGATGAGATTATGTCTGTGAACAAATTTTCTAACACTCATGTGATTCAGCATCTTTTCTTAAGAGTGGCAAAGTGCTTGGTGCTGAACCAGAGAATATACCCACATGGTGCCCAGCTTTTCAAGATATGCCAGCACAACACGCCACATTGGAATATTGTTCAGGTTTCAAATTGGAAATTACATTCCTTAAAAGCATTATTCTTTGGTTGGCTACCTACATACACATAATCACAAATACATACATTCAATACTGTTCTTCAAACAACCTCTTCTTTTGACTTGGTGTTTCACAAGAAACACTGCATTTGTTAATATCAAACGTGCTAATGTGTCACTGTGTCTGTCTTCCCCTTTATCCATTCTTGAGATATTCTGGGTTTATCTGTGAAGAGTGTGTCTAGTAATTCAAGCGTAAAGCCACAGCTAATTGATCCTAAGCAGTAATCAGGTCTCACCCTGGACAAATTACTGTAGCCACAAGTCAACCCAATTGCAATTGAGGATTAAGTCAATATTGAACCTTATCCAAATTTCATCAGTCTTCCTTCTACCTTAACTCTCTATGTCCATGTTTCACATGGATAGCATTGCCATTTGCTTCCTTATTATAGGGATGAAGTATTATTTTTATTACGATTATTTAAGACATGTTAGAGTTTTCTTTTTAATACTGGATGACTTTAAAAGAACATGTCGTTCCTAGAAATGTCACAAGTAAAACGCATCCAATTTTTCTCTAATGTGGTGCTTTCCCTGTCCATAAAACTTATTTGATCAGCAGTACTATAGAAGCTAAAGCTTTTGTATTCAGGCACTCAAGCACGATTTAATCATTTCATTTAAGCATGAAAAAAATTATTCTGAAAGCCCTGTTAGGTAAAATATCCCTGATTAGTTTAAACTTACATTTGCAGGTATATTAAAGGTAAAATCACAGAATGCTCAGTATGCAATAGTGTTAACTTTGTTACAATGATCGGCAGAAAGTTAAACATTGTAGTATTAGAGAATGTAAGAAATAACTATCTCATTTTAAGTAGATGTATTTAAACAGGTTATTTTGAAATAAATTTTGTTTTGTGCAAATCCTTTTTATATTAGCAGGATTTTCACCTATGGAAACCTCTTTTATAATCAAACAAGATGAGGTCCTAATTGCATAATACCATTTATCTGCTGAAGATAAAAGTGCCAACAAATGAAAATGCACATTAGGCAAGATATTGTCAAAATGGAATTTTTTTTTAAATTTTTCTTTGTTTTGTTTTGTTTTTAAATAACCCACTCACATTAACAAAAGACTGCAGTAGCTTCCAAATTATAGGTTATTTTTAGTGGAAGTAGTTCAATATTCATATTGGAGCAGATGTAACAGTTTAACAAAACAGCTCTTCAAATCCTGCACAAATTGAAAACAGGAAAACTGATTGAATTTTCTCTTATCACTTTCCTTTTCTGAATTGACACTTTTGGCCTTCTGAAAATTTACACACGGCTTTCATCTCAACAGCACCTGCTGATCAAATAGAAACCTAACATTTTCATGAAAATGGTATAAAGGACTAATTTTGTTCTAAACACTGTAAAGGGCATCAGTTGCCTACTTGACGGCAATAATTGCTGTGTACAAGTCATGTTCACAATAGTTTTATATTTCCATTAAACTTTTTAAAAAGTGTTAAGTCCTTTCTGGTTTTTTCCATATTCACTTTTTGTATGATTCAAATTTCTTTGATTCAATGTCTACCTAATACTTAGTTTTATTATGAAAAGACTACGCAAAATGTGTAAAAGGGTAAATTAAAGGAAGCAGAAAATGAATACTTAGTATTTTCTCCGCCTCTGCTTGGAATACACATATATTTGTCTATACACATTACTGGCCATGTATGCACATAAGCGTAAAATATATACATCCCACTTTATATTCCATACCAAAAGAAAAGTGGAAACAAAAAGTCAGAGGCAGGCCCTATTTTTGAAGGGACCTTACACATTCTTTTATCAGATATAGATTTAGCAGGCACTTGGCTGTTTGAGTACCCCAGATTGGGAAAGAACGGATGTCACCCAAGCACAAGCTGACCACCTAAATGAAGTGACCAACCACTCACTGTAAATATCACCAGGGAAGGAAAGGGAAAAGGTAAATCTTGAAAATGGGTATTCTCACACATAAAATATGCAAGATTGCCAGCTAGCTTGCTTCTCAGAGTTTTAAATAATAGTACTCCACATATATCTCTGTAACACCCACTTCTGGGTAAGAGTAAAGATGCTCTTAAGACATGCTATCTGTCAGTTTCTTAGCCAAAACAGCTCTACCCCTTCTGAAGGATCCAGGCTGTCCTTTCCCATTCTGCCTGGATGATAAGGTAACCTGAAGGCAGAAATGACTTACAGTAATATATGTGCCACTCTGGCCAGTTGGTCTCTGAATTTTAGTGTTTCATCATGCTCACTGAGGCAACAGCAAACCTGAAATGTCAATATGTTCAGTCAATGGAAGTAAAATAATGGGACTCTATTGTCTTACCCAATCGATCTGCCGCTGTCAACAAGGAAACATGCCCCCCTGGCTTTAAACAAATTTTAATTAGGCTTTTAGTTACTGGATCATATCTATCTATAAAAACACCTATCTTGACAGTGTGTAGGAGGCCAATCATTTTTCTTTCTATTTTTATTCATTTTAAGAACCTTCTAAAGTTGATATTGTGATTTTCTGAAATACACTCAGGAGTCAATAAAGCATTTCTTGACAGTGTGTAGGAGGCCAATCATTTTTCTTTCTATTTTTATTCATTTTAAGAACCTTCTGAAGTTGATATTGTGATTTTCTGAAATACACTCAGGAGTCAATAAAGCATTTCTTTCTTTCTTTTTTTTTTTTTTTTTATAAACTGACTTTAAGCGAAAAATTCCACAGCTCAAATACCAAATACAAATCTCCCTAACAGATTCGGAGTGATTTCTATTCTCCTCTAGCCTGAGTTGAACCACACTATTAAATCAACTAATTCCATACTAAAAGTAGGCTTCATTTGCTTTTCTCACACATTCAAGTACTGTTAGCTTCCATTCATCACCCATTCAAAACAACTCACACAAAACCAAACATCAATGATCAATCCCGAAAGCCTCTACCCTCTTCACCCAGTTTATCAATCCTCAATGTCAGGGATAAATGAAACTCCTGTTAAAATAAGGTAGGAGCCTGGTGCTGAGAAGGGAAAAGGAAATAAGACATTTTAAGTCATTCAAATTGCACCTAAGTTCTCCAGCCCTTCCATCCACCAGGAGGGAGATGGTCTCACCTTAAAATATGAAAATGAACTAATCAAGTTGTTAAGTGGCTCTTTCTCTCCCTTCATCTAAAGGCTTCAGCGTCCAGTCAATAAATAATCTATTGTTCCCCCTGATCGAGTCTCTTTAAACCTATTCAGCCTGGCAAAACTCAACGCAATGAAAGATAAGGCCCTCCGGTCATCTCACCTCGGTGAGTCCTGTCTGGATAGCAGAGGTGACGAGAGATAGCGTCAGGCCGGGGCTGATGCCTCCTCCTCGCCCCACGCAACAAAAGGCAGATTTCTCTTTCTCCCTCTGCTAATCTTTAAATGTAAATTCTCTCCGCCAGCTAAGAAGAGCGACAGATAACATGTTACATCTTCACTTCTCCTGGTCTTATCGACTTCTGGATCGTTGGGAAAGGGAGAGAGGTA
>NW_007727696.1:161815-169567 GCF_000696425.1 Galeopterus variegatus | reverse complement strand
CTGGCAACGGAGCGCGGGAGAGGCGGCCGCGGCCGCGGCGGCACCCAGACCGCGGCTTTGTATTCATTAAACACACATCGGAGCTTATCAGAAGTAAAAGGCTTGTCAGGATGGCACATTGTGTGTGAGTGAGTGTGTGAGCGCAGGAGGGAGAGGAGGGGAGCCAGCGTGCATCAGGGTGATTACAATATCAGCAGGGCCCAGATGGAGGCAGGAAAATAAACAGAGGGTGCGTGCGAGACAGAGCGGGAGAGGGAGGAAAAGTGGGAGAGAGAGAGGGAAGAGACCGAAAAGGATGGAGGGGGCGGGGGCTCAGGCCTCAGGATGGGACCGGAAAGTGGGAGAGCCACCCTAAGGCTGGCTGGGGATGGGAGCCAGGGCTGGGGGTCACCTGCATGCCCAAATCTGCTCCTATTCCAGGAAAAGAGGGGGGTGGGGATCCAGAGCAGCCAACTGTACTTCCCTACTCCAGGGCCAGGCTGTGTACATTTTAGAGGTTCTGTCAAGGTCAGAGGGGAATAGAGAGCTCTTTTTTTTTGTGGGGGTCACCTGCATGCCCAAATCTGCTCCTATTCCAGGAAAAGAGGGGGGTGGGGATCCAAAGCAGCCAACTGTACTTCCCTACTCCAGGGCCAGGCTGTGTACATTTTAGAGGTTCTGTCAAGGTCAGAGGGGAATAGAGAGCTCTTTTTTTTTTGGCAGAGCTTACCAAAATGAGACATTCACCATCTCACCTCCACCCAAATAGCCACAATTTGCAAAACTAACCTAGTGAGTCCTCACAGCAGTTACAGCCTTCCAGACCAACCTCAAGTGGGAGTTCTTGTCCCTTTCTTTGCTGACCCCAATATTCCTAAATTCCAGCCCCCACACACCCACACATAGAGAGGAAAAGACGCAGATATAAAATCTCTCTTTTCCCTGAGCTTTAATGTATCCCAGCTGAAGACTCTTGCAGCCAGCATCACTGTGATAAGGACCACTTGTGATTGGTAGCTACAGGTGATTCTTAGACACCTGCTCCACCTCCAGAAATGGTGTTGGGGGAGGGGGTTCCTTCTGTGTACATCTGAGAGTCTATTTTGGAGGTGGGAATTTGAAATTGAGGCAATCAATCTCGGCCTGAGCTGCCTCCCAGCTTTTCACCCACCCAGAGCCGGAGAATCAATCAGAGAACAAGCAGGGTCTAATGCTCATCCGTCAGACCAGAGTTCATCCTCTTCCCCATCAGGGTCAGGAGGGAGATACACCTGAGTAGTCCCTTAGGAGCCCCTTTCACTTTTAAATGCACCCATCAAACAATCTGAACATCTGATCAGACCCTTAATGGAGTACAGATAATGCGGCAAAGAAAGTTATTTGTTGGGGAGGGGGTAGTATTTGGTTGTGTGGTGTTTCAAGGCTCCAAAACTTGGTTAAGAAGCTCTCTCTGCAATGAAGACTGAGTTCAGAATGAAGGAGCCAGTAAAGTAAATAATTTTTCACAGCACACACTGTGACACCAGCTTCTGTGAAACTGGGATGATAAAACAGTTTATGTATGGGACCTCAACAGAAAGGAACACAATGGGGTGGGGGGGGGCAGTAAGGCTAATGAAGAAAAAAAAAAAGGCAGAAAAACAGAGAATTAGTAGCCTCGTTTTAAGGGAGACCAATTTTCAGAGGACCTTTAGAAAATGAGAACAGACACCCTGTAATCATCAAGCACTCCCTTCCAAATCACTTAGCCAAAAAGCAGCCTTGTGTGTATTGGACACCATCCCTCCCCCCATTCTCCCACCCCAAGAAGAGAATTAAGGGAAATTTGATAGGTAACGCAAAGTGAAAAAATCTGGGCATAGGTGGGGGGAAGGGCATGTGTGAAAATCTTGTCATGCAACGAATGTCAGATAAAAAGGGGTCTGCCACAATCCTCCAGTAATCCAATAATGTGGAAAACCTCGTGGTATCACTGAGACGAGAACAAGGTAACACTTCTCCATAAATCTTCAAAAAAGTGACCAGGTTCAATAGTTAGAGAAGGTGCAAGCATAGGATGTAAAACACTTGGCAGGTTACATTACAAAATCAAGTGAGCTCTAAATGGGTGAAAATCTGTCATTCTTACATGTTTTAAATTAATAACAGATTTCTAGTGTATCATTTTAGCTCTCATAAAAGGTCACTTTTCACCTTTTCTCTGTTATAGAAAACTGCATTCAGAGTAACCAAAAGCAACCACCCATACCTTCCCCTTTACTACATTTTAGATAGACCAGTTTGGGCACAGAATACATACAAACACCTAAAAATCCAACAAAACTCAAGGGAAAAAACTACAACCTACAAATGCCCACTGACTTTTCTATTACATGCTCTTTTAAGAAATGCTGTTTTTAAAAAAATTTTACTATGACTCCTTTCAAACCCAGAAAAGGCTTACATTTTTCTTTAAAAGGTATCCCAAGTACTAAAGGTATGAAGAAAACTGCACACAAAGGCTAATCTGCCAATGTTCTTATTTTGTAAAGGCACAGTATTTCTATTACTATCTTGTTTGCTCATTGACTTTTGGCTCACGGTTATAGAAAAGATCAAGCAATTCTCAAATGGGAAGAATCCATGACTCTCTTCCAAAGCAAACACTTTGCTGCAAAGCTCTCAATTAAAAAAAAAAAAAAAAAAGCAATACAATAATCAGGAAGCACAATCACAGAATAAGTGTACAACAGAATCACAGCTGTCTTAAAATCCAAGCTAGAAACTAGAAATCTTAATTTCAACTAGTTCTTTTCTTAATAATAGGTTACCTTCCTATAAAAGCAAGAAGTCCATCTGTCCCAGGCAGATAAATTTTGAAGCATTAATTCAGATAAAAATCTAGCATTTTCTTCTTTGAGTATGTGAATTCTAGTGTGCTATAATGTGAGAATTCCAACATATGACCATTATGGCATAATATCTCATTGCTCAGCTTGTCATTATTTCATTTGTAATTCTTATGTTAATTATGTTCATAATTACTATAAACAGATGTGGTAGACATTCATGTGACCTTTTATTGCAGAATGCATTCCTCACTCATTTTGCTTTAATTTCTCATGTATGTGAAGCTGAAATGCAGAAAGAAAAAAGGTTTTCTAATTTTCTAATGTTTTATATGCATAAGTTAAAACAGAGCCTACCTCCTTCTACTTCATCTGCATTTTGGAATATTCTGAACATTTAAGCTGCTTTACAGCACATTTCTAAATTGCACACTGAACCTCACTGATGCTCACTAAACTGTAGCTATGGATGCAAACAAAGACTAGTATCCACTTCTAAGTTGTTCATCTTTTTTTTTTTTAATACCAAAGGTTAATGCAGCAGAATTGTGCATCAAAACCAAGTGCCTAGCAGCTACATAGCGATTTATTCACTAACTCAACCACCACCCTCTTTACATAAAACACATTTACAATAAAATCAGTATGTATTTCATTAGCTGAAAACCTCCTCGAATTTCATTTCTTTGGCCCTAATCTATAATTAGTGTGGACAGACAGGTGCAAACCCTTCTCTTCTACAGATGGCTCCTGGAAATGGTGCAAAGTAGCTCCTTCTGTTTAAACAACACAGAGATAACCTGCTCTGTCTTATCACTTACAATTACCTCCATTAAACTGAACTAATGTTTGCTTTAATAAAATGTTCACTGTTCTTTAAACATTATTTAGGAACTCTTATATTAATGGCTGTAAAAAAAAAAAAAGTGAAGTTGGAAGGTGTTCCTTTAGATGAAAATAAATAGCTTACTCTGGATAAAATGTTCCCACTGATGGATAATACTGAGGTTCACAAAAGTGTTTTAGATGATTTAACATTTGTTAGTTATTCTGCATAAATGGAGTCAAATATGATTGTTTAAAAGGCAATCAGGTGACAAACAATTTAATAAGTTGGGAGAAATGACATTTTTTCTTCAAGTTTAGAATTATACAAGGTTTAATCTTTTTCTTACAGACTTTAAATTACTTAATTATGTAACTCAAAATCCTAGATGTTTTCAAAGGATATTTATGTTAACCTAATTTAATGTATTTAACTTCTGACAGATTATTCTCAAAGTTGAATGAGTTCATTCTTTTAAGGCACATTTCAAAAATTAACTATGGATATAAGTGCACTCTGCAAGCACATGGGCACATGGTTAAAAACAACTCCATTCCATAATAAATAACTTCCATAAAGCCAAGAGCTCACGTCTCCCTGCTTCTGTTATCAATAAAGGCTGTGGATCACTATATGATGAATAAGGTGTCCATAAAACAAAGAACCTTTAAATGCCCAAACAGCAACAAATAAATAGCCTTTCTTACAACTTATATAACTTACAGTAATAGACTCCAGCAAAATGCAATTGACTCAGTTTTTTTCACATGCAAATCCTGCAGGTGCCAATTTTTCAGACTGCTTTGCTATGAAGGGCTATGTTGCCTGCATAAAACCTCAATGAAGAAGGCTTTGCATTCAGTGCCTGTCAGCTGATGTTCATATCAAAGAAGTGAGAAACAGGATTTGACAGTGAAGAATGTCCTAAACTGACAACCACTTACCAGAATTCCTATTGGAAGCATTTCTTTCTCGTGATCCCTTTTCAACGTTTTTTAAAAAAATGTTTTCTTTTGTTTTGTTTTGGCTAAGCTTCTATTTTATTATAAAATAAATTATAATGGCACCTTACATTTATGTAGTTCTTTGCAATTTATAAAGTGCTCTTTTATATGCAAATATTTAGATTAACACCTTGATAAAAGAGGTCATCATCAAATACTATCAAAAGCAATATTTTACTTCTCTCAGGAAAAAAAATGTGAAAATATTAAAAAGCTGTAGTCCTGTAGTTGCAACAATGCTGTTCTACCATTTCGAGCATCTTGCAATTTAATAGTGCAGTTTGCATTGTACTGCAGGTAAAATGCCTGTTATTAGGATGGTCCTTTTAAAGATCATTTTAAAATCAAATTATTAGCAGGCATTAGTGGGTCACAAAGACTGACTCTACAAAGAAAAATATCATTTTAAAGACTTCTGATCTATTTTGAGTTGTCAAAATATTAAAGAAAAAACAGACCATTTTATCCACTGCTTTTACTAAGTATGAACTGGACAGTGGAGAAACTACATACCAAAATTCTCCCATGCAATATTTTGCTTTGCAAATAAAGTGACTGCTGTCTACGTGTTTACAATAAAATTATTAATGCTTAAACAAAGATATTTAATATATGATTAAACAAAGATATTTAATATAAAGTTGTTCTCTTAGTATAATCTTAGATGATGACAGTTTTATGCATCCAGAATGAGACTAAATCCTTCATTATTTTGTTGAAATTCTGCCTTATGAAGGAAAAAAAACCCAACGAAATATCAAATGCTAAATACTGCACAAGAAATGATAGACTTCAACTTTTTCATCACCCATCCTGGCTGCAAAAATAGGCTGGATCAAACTAAGATTCTCTGATTAATATTGGGTGAGATCATCAGATCTCTCTGAAAAAGTAATAATTAGTAAAAAGAAAAAAAAAATAAAACCATGTAACCCTATCTGTGTTATCTGAAAGCAACAATAATGTTAAAACTAGACTAGACTTTAAGGATAAACAGGAGGGAAATCCATAGAATTATGAATTTACTTCTATTTGTACACATCACAGCTGACATAAATACCCAGGCTGGGGTATGATGGTTAAAGAACAATGGTGTTTGTTGACATTTCCTAAGGAATTGTGTGACAGGAGAAACTGGGCACAACAGAATACTCACATGGTCAAGGCAAAGCGCTGCAATAATCTAAAACGAGGCCCCCAACACTAACAAACCATTTATCACAGAGAAGCTGGTCAATTTGTATTCTAGAGAGTGCGGACTCACTGGGCACAGACCCAGTTCCACTCCTGTTCTATGCAAAGATGATAATAAAAGCCACTGAGTGCTCTTAAAAATGGTACAGATGTTTAAAAGGAGACTAGGAGGGGGAAAACCCTGTAAAACACATTTCAGTTCACACAGAAGGTAGAAGGAATGCTTTGGTCAGCAACCCGACCTTTATCAGGAGATAAATCAATTTGCAGCAGCTGCGGACATCCATTTATATACAGGCCCTGGGCAGATTAATTAAGGGAAGCGAAGTTAAAAATTCAAGGGGATTCAGTGTTACATAAAGCTCATGAAGTTGGTCTGCAGGGGCCTCTACACCTCTCCTGGTCTTCTCTTCCTCGCCCTGTCCTCGGGGACTGTTCTGCAAGACCTCCACGGGAACACTAGCTATTCCTTAAAGCGACCTTCTTCCTGAAGATTTCCTCCGGAGGCACCAGCCAGGCTGGGCGCGTTGGGATTTGTGGTGCCAATCTTCAAGGAAAGCTAAGCTCAAAAGATTTCTCCACTACGCTTTGGAAAGAATAAGGAGACAAGGGCTGCATGGCTCCCCAGCCAAATCTTCCTAACTCAAAGGCCTTTTGGAAGAGAGGGGGAGGGAAGGCGGCTATTTTTAGTAACAGTGCTGGTTCACATCCTACTTCCCGGAATCATAGTACTCAAACTTTTCCAGGGGTTGATCTCCCTTACCAAAAAAAAAAAAAAAGTTTCAAAAAATGGACCTAAGCGCCTTAGCCTGACTTAACCGTATTTGCTTAAGGCATCCTGGTCCGCCCCTGGAGAGGAGTCTGGGTGCGCCAACCAACACCGTCCTCTCAGGTTTGCAAAGAGGGCGTGAGCGGCGGGGCACGGGGCGCGTCTCCACCAGTGGGATTTCTGGAAAACGAAAGGAATTCTCCGAACGCAGCTCCCGGCCTGGGCTCAGCAGGGCGGGAGCTGCAGGACACAAGATTATGCTCCCCGTTCGGGAGAGGCGGGCGCCCAGTCGGCGCTGCGACGGGAACACCCAGGAGGGCCGGGGCGCGCGGAGGTGCCGCACAGGCGACACTGACCACCAGCCCCTGGCTGCGAATCCCCGGATCGGCCCCGGCAGGAGCCGCCGCTCTGCCGCTCGCTCATCCAGGCGTTTTCCATTCCAGCACCCCAAACGCCCAGCAGTAACGGGCAAAGTTCGCAGGCGGGCGCAGAGCGCCTGGGTGCCGCTAAGTGGACCCCCATCTAATCGCAGCCAGGTCCCAAATTAAGATTCCGCCTCTCCTCCCCTTAGGGCCAAGTTTTTCACCATCAAAACGAGCCTTTCGCTTCCAGTTTAACCCCACGATGCAGGGACAGGGCCACCTGCCAAACTCACCGTGGGCACCTTGACCAGTTGTTTTGCCTGTTTTTAAAAAAAAACAAAAAAACAAAACAACAACAACAACAAAACACCACTTGTCTTCCCTCTCACATATCGTGATCATGGAGAGGAAAGAAAAATTATTTGTAAAGAGAAAGTACGGGGCATCTAATAGTAAAAATTGCATCCTTGGCTGACCCGCGAAGTTCAGTGTCATCGCAGACTGGAGTCACCTTCTTTACCCTGGTGCGGAGTCCTATCCTAGTTGAGCGACAAGTACAGGTTGGAGCCTCTAGGTCGAATAATCCAAACGAAGATGATGGTCACCATAATAGTGATTAATAGTAATAGCCAGGGGCCCGTCCCCGCCGCCCGCCCGCCGGCCCAGCCCTCCCGCGGGCACTTACACTGCACAGGGCCGGAGAGTCCCACCATCCGCCACGGGCTCCAAGCTGCAAATAAAACTTCCCGTCGTCTCGGCCAGCCCGCGGGGCGAGAGGGCGAGGGCGCGG